>NC_081570.1:50704722-50727909 GCF_022355385.1 Mustela nigripes | reverse complement strand
TCTTTTTTTTTTTTTTTAAAGATTTTATTTATTTATTTGACAGACAGAGATCACAAGGAGGCAGAGAGGCAGGCAGAGAGAGTGGAGGAAGCAGGCTCCCTGTTGAGCAGAGAGCCCGATATGGGGCTCGATCCCAGGACCCTGGGATCATGACCTGAGCCGAAGGCAGAGGCTTTAACCCACTGAGCCACCCAGGCGCCCTTGCCAACTGATTCTTAATAGTGCTGTTAGTGTGTTCCATTAATCCTTAAGATTGAAGATGGTATGCACAATAAAAAAAGTGTTGTAAAACGGGCCAAACAGCACAGACTTGTTGAAGCACCTGACCAGTAAAAGGGTTTCCCCAATCACTATGAAGTTCAAGAGGGGTTCCCCAGGCAGGGACAATCTTTTCTAACACAGTTTTCACAACAAAAGAAACAGTATCTTGTCCTGTCCTGTCCTGCCCTGTCTTTCAAGAGAAATCACAAACTATGACTAAAACAAATATACACCCACGAGACGGGGAAGCTGTAGGAAATCCATTTAGATGAATGAGATTCTTTGGATTATATTTTGGATGGGTGGGACAAGTGAGATAAATGCTCTATGAGGCCTTATTAATATTTTCCCACCAATATTGATTTATAAATGTTATCATTTTGTCAGTAGACCAATGATTTAATGCTTGTACAGTGTTAAGTAGTAGGTATATTACAATTTCTGATAGGGCTGGATTCTTATTTGGTCCACACCAGACTTCTCTTTTTATTAAGCCAACAATTAGATTTCCAATATTATTTTTCCCTCCCTGGTGCCAATTTTTGGGTATCTCTTGCTGTCAGTTTTTCCAAATTATCATTTGGGAGAATATCCCTTTGGACCACGACAGAGGTTTGGTTACTGGTTTCACTTGACCTCCAGGAAACTGAGAGTGGAATGCCTAGGAACCTTAATGATAGCCTGAGCAGGCAGCAAAGGTATGGCCTCTAATAAATTCTGGACTTAGGAGTCATTTTTAATTGGAGATTAGGAAGCCTTGTTGTTTCCATAACATTCCTAAGTCATGAGCTGCCCCAAAGGCATACCAACTGCTGGTATAAATGTTTGCTGGTTTACCCTTGCTGAAGGACGTACAACTCAACTTATTAGGCTGAAATAGCCAAAGGTAAGTAAATGTGCTGCCTCAATGACTTCAAAAGGAGTAGCAATAGCATACCTAGCACAAGATTTGCCATTTTCATCCCTTAAATAAGAACCATCAGTCAATCATGAAAAATCTGCATTGAGTAGAGGAGTTTCCTATAAATTGTCACAGAGACTCAAAAGGCAATCTGTCAGCATTAAGCTGAAGGGTTTCATCTGGCTCCAAGTGTGGCCCTTGTTTCAAGATCAGATCCTCTAAGTATTGAACCTGAGTTTAAGAAAACTGCAATTTTTCTCTGGAGACTTTAAGTCTCTTTAAGGCCAAAAGTTTTAACAGGTGGACCCCTGTCTTCTGGTGAAGAGGTTTGGGAAGGGAGGTTGAGAAGCAAATCATCTATGTATTGTAACAAAGTAGAGCCTGCAGAAAACTGTCATCCAAACCAATTTTTAAGGTTTGTGAAAAGTAAAGACTCTGCAAAATCGTGGGCCATTACTGTCCAGCTCTATTTTCGTTGTTTCCAAGTGAAACCAAAAAAATATTGGCTATCCTTATCACCTGGAACATTAAAAATGCACTGTGTAGATTAACTGCAGTGAAAAATCTGTTTTCAGTGGGAATAGATGTCAAGAGCATATGGGGGTTTGGAATAACAGGAACAGCAGGGGGTCGAGAATAACAGGAATAACAGGGTTATTTATTGCTCAAAGGCCCTGAACAAACCTCCATCCTTAGACACTGGGTTTTCTCACAGGTAAAAGGGTGGTATTACAGGCACTGGTGCAGGGGATAATAAGTTCCTGAGCCTTGTAATCTTTAATTATGGGCTTGATGTCTTGAAGGGCTTATTTATGGGGTATTAATTGGAGGAGGGCGCTTTTGAGGGATCTGAATCTTGATGGAAAGTATACTGTGGATTCTGCCGATATCAATTCAGGATTTTGCCCATAAAGAGGATGGTAGCAGGGTGCCTGGGTGGCTCAGTGGGTTAAAGCCTCTGCCTTCGGCTCAGGTCATGATCCCAGGACCCTGGGATCAAGGCCCACATTGGGCTCTGTGCTCGGCAGGGAGCTTGCTTTCCCCTCTCTGTCTCTGCCTGCCTCTCTGCCTACTTGTGATCTCTGTCTGTCAAATAAATAAATAAAATCTTTAAAAAAAAGAGGATGGTAGCTAATCTAATAGGAACAAACAAATGATTGGTGTCCCCAGACTCGGCCATAGCACTATAGCGTTGTTGGAGACAGGGCGAATTAAAAAATGTTGCAGAGTCATTTAATTATTTCCCTGACTATTTTGATTATTACTATCAAATTCTAGAAATATTCCCGCCACCTTTGGAAGAAAGGAACTCTGGCATGATACTTTTCCAAGAAATCTTGGCCCAGTTAGTGAATAGAGGTGGAGAAGCCAAGAAGAAAAGGCTGTGTATCTCTCAAAGGGCTTAGACAAAAGGGAATAGGTTCAGAGACAAGAATCTGTTGAAGTTTATTAGAGAAGCCTGCTATTCGAACTGCTTTTATATTCTGAGGAAGGGGCTGCTTTATAGTAGTGGAGCTGAGCACTGAGGGTGTAGTGATGGTGTCAATACAGAGATTCATTCCCAATCTGGAGAATGGATTCTCCAAGCTGATTAAGAAAGAGGATTGAGGGGATGCCTGGCTGGCTCAGTTGGCAGAGCACGCAACTCTTGATCCCAGGGCTATAGGTTCAAGTCCCATGTCAGGTATAGACGTTACTTAAAAATAAAATCTTTAAAACAGAGAAAGAGAGAGAGGATTGGAAAGAGAGTTAGATTCCCATCATTGGGAATTAGGAGGACATTGGAAAGGCTGGCTAGAAAGCTGAAGGCACCTGGAACTCTTAAGCTGGTAGCAATCTTTTCTTCCAATGCCTTGGCTCTTTGCAATACCGGAGACTAGCAGGGAAGGGCTGGGTTTGTACAGGGGCCATTTGCCAGAGTTAAAAATGAAAAATTTTAGTGATCTCTCTTTTAGGTGACTCATCTAGGATGTGAGCAAACTAGTTTATCAAACTAACTATATTTGGGACTGGGGCGCCTGGGTGGCTCAGTGGGTTAAAGCCTCTGCCTTTGGCTCAGGTCATGATCCCAAGGTCCTGGGATCAAGCCCCGCATCGGGCTCTCTGCTCAGCAGGGAGCCTGCTTCTTCCTCTCTCTCTGCCTGCCTCTCTGCCTATTTGTGATTTCTGTCTGTCAAATGAATAAAATAAAAAAATCTTAAGGGACGCCTGGGTGGCTCAGTTGGTTAAGCGGCTGCCTTCGACTCAGGTCATGATCCTGGTGTCCTGGGATCGAGTCCCACATCAGGCTCTTTCCCCCGCGGGGAGCCTGCCTCTCCCTCTGACTCTGCCTGCCACTCTGCCTGTGCTCTCTCTCTCTGACAAATAAATAAAAATCTTAAAAAAAAAAAATTTTAAAAAAAAAAAAATCTTAAAAAAAAAAAAAACCTAACTATACTTAGGATGGACATAGTTTCCCATTTCATTCTGGTCCTTTTTCTTTTTTTTTTTTAAGGTATTTTATTTTTAAAAAAATTTTTATTTATTTTTTAATTTCTTTTCAGTGTTCCAGAATTCATTGTTTATGCACCACACCTAGTGCTCCATGCAATACGTGCCCTCCATAATACCCACCACCAGGCTCACCCAACCTCCCACACACCTCCCCTCCAAAACCCTCAGTTTGTTTCTCAGGGACCACAGTCTCTCATGGTTTGTCTCCCCCTCCGATTTCCCTCAACTCACTTCTCCTCTCTGTCTCCCAATGTCTTCCACGTTTTTCCTCATGTTCCACAAGTAGGTGAAACCATATGATAATTCATTCTCTGTGCTTGATTTATTTCACTCAGCATAATCTCTTCCATCCATGTTGATACAAAAGTTGGGTATTCATCCTTTCTGATGGAGGCATAATACTCCATTGTGTGTATGGACCACATCTTCCTTATCCATTAGTCCGTTGAAGGGCATCTCGACTCTTTCCACAGTTTGGACACTGGGGTACAGATGGCCATTCTTTTCACTACATCTGTATCTTTGGGATTTAACTAAAGGAGAAGGATCCTGGTTCAGCCCACTTATAAACATAGAGTTAAATGCTACCCAGGTGGATTCAACATCTGGAAGACCAGAATTCTTAAAAAGCAATTTGGACTCTTTTGTAATAGTTATGAACAGGTTCATCAGGCTTTTATGTGCAATCCTGAAATTCGTTTCAATCAGAGGCTTAGGAAAAGCTATTGTAATTGCTCTATGGAGATGTCCAGCAAGTGTTCTTGCATCTAACTTCTTGCCAAAAGTTAGGGATCTGTTTCTCTAAATTCTCTTCAGGATGTTCCCATTGGGTTAGTTCCATCCAATGTTTGGCCTCGTCCTCACCAACAAGCATGTGGACTAGTTGAGAGAAAACTGAGAAACCAAGTTGGTAAGTTTGAATACCTGTGTTAAATTCTTTAGCAAACTTATAGGGCCCCTAGTCCAGGGGACATAAAAAACTTAAGTTTATTTAGATCCTCAAGAGTTAAATTTATAGAGACAGGTTTTAGTAGGTTCAGGAGAGGAGAAAGTAGAGAGAGATTCAGAGGAAAAGAGAAATTCAGCAGGGAGAAAGAGGATAATGGTGCTGGAGACAAGGCCTGAGCACAGGGAGGCTGCCATGTCCACAGATGAAGATGGAGGCCTCAAAAGCCATTTTGATTCCTTTCAATTGTTTGTTTGACTCAGTTAATTTAGAAATAGTATTTTGTAAAGAGGCAAACTTTGAATCCTGAAGAAGTCTGGAAGCCTCAAGTTACAAATTAAAATAGGCATCCCCATTCAGTTATCTTTTTCTTGCCTTGTTTTCTTTTTTAGGAGCCATAGCCTTCTAATTCATTTTTGAATAAAACAACTTCAAGAAGATGAAAAATTCCCCATAATGGATGTGAGTGTCCTAAACTGCTATTGGTTAAATTAGTCCATTTAGTTACATATATGCATGCAGGAGCACCATAGTTCTTTAGACATAAAACTGACCAGAGGCACCTGAGTGGTCCAACTCTTGGTTTCAGCTCAGGTCATGATTTCAAGGGTCATAGGATAGAGCCCAGCCTAGGCTCAGTGCTCAGCAGGGAGTCTGCTTGAAAGACTCTCACCCTCTGACCCTTCTCCCACTTGCATTCTCCTTCTCTCTCCCTCAAATAAAAAATCAATCAATAAATAAAATCTTAAGAACTGGCCAGAGTCCCAGGAAGGAGAAGTGGGGCCCCCTCAAACATTTTGATGACTGGGATCCCATTTCTTGAAGGTTTCTCTTTAAACCTCTAAATAAATTCCTAAACAGCATAGTTTAAGAAGACAAGCCTGGTTCCAAAAGGAATCAGACCAAAGGCCACCACGGTTCCAGGAGAACAGTGTGGTTCTGAAAAGGAGTTGGATCAAAGGCCAGCACAGTTCCAACTGGCACAGTTCCAGCACAGTCTGATTCTGAAAGGAGTCAGACTGAAGGTCAAATTAGTACTCAGAAGAGACAAGGCCTTAAAACAGATCCTGAATAAGACCTGGAGGACTCGGGCGCCTGGGTGGCTCAGTGGGTTAAGCCACTGCCTTTGGCTCAGGTCATGATCTCAGGGTCCTGGGATCGAGTCCCGCATCGGGTTCTCTGCTCCACGGGGAGCCTGCTTCCTCCTCTCTCTCTCTCTGCCTGCCTCTCTGCCTACTTGTGATCTCTCTGTGTCAAATGAATAAATAAAATCTTTAAAAAAAAAAAAAAAAAAAAAAAGACCTGGAGGACTCGAACACAAAGAGAGGGAAGCTTGCAATGCAGAAGAAAAGTCACTCTCAAACTCCAGGGTCAGTGAGAAAGCAGTGAGTCCAACTGATCGGTCCTTGGATACCAGCACCAATTTGCTCACCAGCCTTGGAGTTGCTGGGGGTCCTCTCTGGGTCACAGTTCTCATCACCAAGTCATGTAACCTGAAAAAACAAAACCACCAGCTATTTTTTTTTTTTTAGAGATTCTATTTATTTATTTGACAGACAGAGATCACAAGTAGGCAGAGAGGCAGGCAGAGAGAGAGGAGGAAGCAGGTTCCCTGCGGAACAGAGAGCCGGATGCAGGGCTCAATGCGGGGCTCGATCCCAGGACTCTGGGATCATGATCTGAGCTGAAACAGAGGCTTTAACCCACTGAGCCATTCAGGCACCCCAACTGCCAGTTATTTTATCAGCAAAAATAAGTTCATTTGGGAATATCAGAGAAGTGCATCCTGGAGCAAGGAAACTAAGGCAAATCCATAGGCAAGCCCTGAGAACACAAGACTCTAAGAGAGAGGGGGAGGCTCTTATAAACAAAGTCCACGGGATTAAACTGGGAGTTCAACATATAGTGGTTTTTCATTGGCTGAGTTGTGACAGTTTCTCATTGGCTGGGCTGCTTCAGGGGGAGAAGGAAAAACTTTCTTCCTGAATGGAGATAAGGTAAAGTAGTACCCAAGTGCAAGGTCTTTGGGTCTGCAATTGACAAAGAGTGCTAGGATGTGAGAGCTCCCCTTGCTGGCCTGCAGACTCCATTCTAAATGAGTTTCCTTTTATTAATTTTCAAAAGGACTATATCAGACAGATGACCTAATATCGATACAGAATATTATCTGAGATTTGTTGTAAATATCCCCTTCACTATAAGTTTTTTTAAATATACAAACATTTTCTAGTATCATTTTTAATCTTTTACTGCAGGCAGTTAACACTGAACTCAAATACTTTATTTAAAAAATTTTTTTCCTCCAAGTTTTTATTTATATCCCAGTTCATTAAGCAGAGTGTAACATTAGTTTCAGGTGTACTTTAGTGATTCATCACCTACGTACAATACCCGGTGCTCATGTCAAGTGCCCTCCTTAATACTCATCATCCATTTCTTTTTTCTTTTTTTTTTTTTTAAAGATTTTATTTATTCATTTGACAGAGAGAGGTCACAAGTAGGCAGAGAGGCAGGCAGAGAGAGAGAGAAAAGGAAGCAGGCTCCCTGCTGAGCAGAGAGCCCGATGCGGGACTCGAGAGATCCCAAGACCCTGAGATCATGACCTGAGCCAAAGGCAGCAGCTCAACCCACTGAGCCACCCAGGCGCCCACCCATCATCCATTTCATCCATCCCATCACCCAGCTCCCCTCCAGTAACCCTCAGTTTGTTCTCAATAGCTGAGAGTCTGTTTTCTGGTTTGCCTCTCTTTCCCCTGCCACGTTCATCTGCTTGTTTCTTAAATTCCACATATGAGTGAACTCACATGGTATTTCTTTCTCTGACTATGTCGCTTAGCATTATATTGTCTAGCTCTATCCATGTCATTTAAAATGACAAGATTTCATTCTTTTTTATGCCTGAGTAACATTCCATTATATATATACCATATCTTCTTTATTCATTCATCAGTTGATGGGCATTTGGGCTCTTTCCATAATTTGGCTATTGTTGATGCTGCTGCAGTAAACAGTGGGGTGCATGTGCCCCTTCAAATTAGTATTTAGGTAAATATGTAGTAGTGCAATTGCAGGATTATAGGGTAGTTCTATTTTTAACTTTTCAGGAAACTCCATACTGTTTTCCAGAGTGACTGCACCAGTTTGCATTCCCACCAACAGTGTAAGAGGGTTTCTCTTTCTCTGCATCCTCAGCAACACCTGTTTTTTCCTGTGTTATTAACTTTAGCCATTCTGACTGGTGTGAGCTGGTATCTCACTGTAGGTTTGATTTGCAGTTCCCTGATGATGAGGGATATTGAGCATCTTTTCATGTGTCTGTTAGCCATCTGTATGTTTCTTTGGAAAAACTTCTATTCCGCCCATTTTTTAAAAAACTGGATTACTTTGAGGGGGGGTGTTTGGATACAAACCTTTTATCAGATAAAGTTGGGCTGACTTACCTAGTTTTGCTGAAAACTTTGACCTGGCCTTCTAGATTTTTGAAGTTTCCACAGCTGAGATTCCTAAGTACTTCATTGTTTTCTCATACATTATAAACTCCAGTCCACCAGGCTTTCTTGTAGTGTCCTGCTCCCCTGAGTTTCAAATGCATCCTCTGAATAGTGACATCTTGTCCCAGGTTACCTGTGGTGCACAGATTTCTAACATTTGTGAGTCAACATTTATGTATACTTTTTTTTTTAAGATTTTATTTATTTATTTGACAGAGAGAGAGATCACAAGTAGGCAGAGAGTCAGGCAGAGAGAGAAGGGGAAGCAGTCTCCTGAGCAGAGAGCCCGATGCAGGGCTCGATCCCAGGACACTGAGATCATGACCTGAGCCGAAGGCAGCGGCGTAATACACTGAGCCACCCAGGCGCCCCAACATTTATGCATACTTTTAATCAATTTATAAGCATGTCCTTGGAGCTACCCTCTATCTCAGTTCTCACAAGAAAAAATACCTCCTCAAAGTACTTGGCCTTGATTTACCCAGGATTTTTCCTCTATTCACGTGGTGGTGGTGGGGTACAAAACACTGAAATCAAACAATCTGTTCTTAACTTATAACTTTTTAACTTATGACTTTTTGGTAAAAACCAAAGCTTCTAGATCCTCATCTCTAAAGACCCCTTGAAAAAAGGCAGCCAGGCTGACAGGTGCACCTCTGGGAGAATTCAGGAACACTGCCTTGGTGAAGTCCCCAGTTTTGGAACCATTGCTTCAGCATCTTCACATAATCGTAAGTGACTATATTTCAAGTCATATAGGGAGGCCCACTCATTGGTATCACATTCTTCTGGAAGTGTAAACATTTTTACACTTTTCTTTTTTTTTTTTTTTTTTAATTGACAGAGAGAAATCACAAGTAGATGGAGAGGCAGGCAGAGAGAGAGAGAGGGAAGCAGGCTCCCTGCCGAGCAGAGAGCCCGACGCGGGACTCGATCCCAGGACCCCGAGATCATGACCCAAGCCGAAGGCAGCGGTTTAACCCACTGAGCCACTCAGGCGCCCCACACTTTTCTTATCTAAGCAGCTATATTTGTTAGAAATCCCTCCTGTTCTTTGTAAGAGACCTTTTAAACACAACTAGGACCAGTTTAGCCAATCCAAATTTAGCTAGAGTTTGCATGAAAAAGCAGAACTTCACAGAAGGAAAAAATATGTATCTGGTAGAGCAAGATGAGTTTCAGGAATTTTCAAAAAAATACCCATAATATGGGGCACCTGGGTGGCTCAGTGGGTTAAGCCTCTGCCTTCGGCTCAGGTCATGATCCCAGGGTGCTGGGCTCTCTGCTCAGCGGGGAGCCTGTTTCCTCATCTCTCTCTCTGCCTGCCTCTCTGCCTGCTTGTGATCTCTCTGTCCAATAAATAAATAAAATCTTAAAAAAAAAATACCCATAATAAACTTATACCCACTACAGTAACTTTTGTTACTGTGCCAGACTTTCTTTTCACCCATTTAGCCTGCTTTCCAGATTATTTTTTATTATGAACTATTTGAGAGATATGGAAGAACACACAAGACAAATATAACTTGTGGTGCATGATAATAAAATGAGTGCCCATGAAACCAACAATCAACTGAAAAGCTAGATGTCAATAGCTCTGTAGGCCCCTTCTCCATCCCATCCTCCAGCCTTCCTCCCTAGGTAACTACTGCTTTGTTTTCATTCTCTTCTTATCTTTATAGTTTTTTTAAAAGATTTTATTTATTTATTTGACAGAGATCACAAGTAGGCAGAGAGGCAGGCAGAGCAGAGAGCCTGATTCGGGGCTCCATCCCAGGACCCTGAAATCATGACCCGAGCCAAAGACAGAGGCTTAACCCACTGAGCCACCCAGGCACCCCTAGACTTGTCTTTTTATTTATTTTTTTTAAGTATTTTATTTATTTATTTGACAGACAGAGATCACAAGTAGGCAGAGAGGCAGGCAGAGAGAGAGAGAGGAAGGGAAGCAGGCTCCCCGCTGAGCAGAGAGCCTGATGTGGGGCTCGATCCTAGGACTCTGGGATCATGACCTGAACCGAAGGCAGAGGCTTTAACCCACTGAGCCACCCAGGCGCCCTATAGACTTGTCTTTTTAACACAGTATCTGTGAACCGTAATGTCTGAACTCCCATATATGGTGTGTAAGCCCCTGCATGAAGTGAGTTTTTCTGTTTCTCCAGTCTTATATCCCACCACTTCCCTAGTCCTTCCCTATACTTCAAATACACCAAGCTACTGGCAGTTTCCTCAATGGGCTATGCTCATTCACAAATCCGCACTAATTCCTTTGCTCAGATTCTCTCCTTTTTTCCAATCCCATCTCTACCTGTTGTTAGACTTGAAAATTCCTTACCTTGAACATCTAGTTCAGTCTTTTCCTTAATGAACCCTTCTTTAGCCTTTCCCTCTCCTGAGCACAATTTGCTCAGCCTTGATTGGCAGCTATGGTGTAGGCCCTGTGCTGACCCAGGGGTTACAAAATAAATAAGACCAAGTTTCAGCCTCAAGGGATTCATATTCCAGTAGAAGGACCCACCAAGTTGTGGGGTTTATCATGCCATCTTTCTGTTACCATCATAAACTAGATGGTCTTATAATGGCATTTTATACCAGATGCTGAGTCTTTGTACACATAAGTATCTGGGTCTCTTGATGTTTATATTTCCATTCCAAATTACCAAATTTTATTCTAGTTTTATACAAAGACAGGGGGATAACTTGAAGTATCTGCTTCCCGCACTAGGCCATGGGCTCTTCTAGAAAATGAATCCTGTATGACTCATCTTTGTGTACACAGTAGGCACTTTATAAGGAATGGTCAAATGAATTAGTTCCCCCGGTTCTTGCATTTTGTCATTCAAGTATCACTTCTGCAGAAGCTCACACAGAATGAACTGCTGCCTCCTCTCTATTCTGGTTTTACTTCCTACAGACTTCTGTAAGGGCCTATTCAGCCAGAGCAGCCCCACCCCAGTTGAACTGCCATTTTGCTGTAAAGCTTAAATTGACCTTGCCCCCCACCAGGGGAACTTATTTACAAGCAAGTCCGGGAAACCAGTCCCAGGTCTCTGTAGGGGCCATCCGGACCTGTTTGTTTGACGGTCAGTTTGATTCCTGATGCTTGGCGGGAAATAAAGCTTTGCTTGACCTTCACTTTGTATCAGTCTCGCTCCTTTAATCACAGACCCATTATTGGGGTACCCAATTTGGGGGGACCCAACACTTCCATTTTAACCTCTAACATTTGGTAATACTTTATATTTTTGCTCTCCACGGAGATAATTTTTTAAAAACTGTATTCCCTGTGTCTCGTGCCTGGCATAAAGAAAGTGATCAATGGGGGCACCTGGGTGGCTCAGTGGGTTATGCCTTTGCCCCAGCTCCGGTCATAGTCTCAGGGTCCTGGGATTGAGCCCCGCATAGGGCTCTGCTCGGCAGAGAGCCTGCTTCCCCCTCTCTCTCTGCTTGCCTCTCTGCCTGCTTGTGCTCTCTCTCTCTCTCAAATAAGTAAAATCTTAAAAGAAAGAAAGAAAAAGAAAAAGAAAAGAAAAGAAAGGAAAAAGAAAAAAGTGATCAGTGAAGGGAGATTGAAGTTTTTTGTTCTAGCTCAAAAATGCAACCCCACCAAGCTAGTCTTTGAAATGCCAATTGCTGAAATCACTCAAAGTTAAAGTAATTTAAATTGTAAAAACTTAAAGCTTAAATAGTTAAAAGATAAAACCTTCTAGTTAAGAGGGGTTATATTTGGCCAGTTAATGAATTAACTAGTTAAAAGTAAAATGGAACTTACTGAGTTTTAGCTAACTGAAAGAAGTATCATCTAGGTTTCATGCATCAGAAGGATCTCCAGAACAAGGAATGGCTTTAAGCCAAATCAAGACGTTAGGATTAAGAACGCCTTGAAGTTTCTCCACAGTAGGTGGCGCTCACTTCATAGTGTTCACTGGTCCTTAAGCCGGCCGGTTTTCTCAAAGACTGACTTGGGGATGGAAAAGTATGGTCCTCTGCATTCACTATGTATATGCTAAGGGCAGAGTATGTAATTGCTACAAGGATTAAAAAATAAACATGGTATTAAAAATAAGTATTGTTAATATTTTGTCCAGCTTCTGTTGATTAGTACTTGGAACACTTGGGCAAGCTTCTTTGGCTGAATGACTTAATAATCTGCTTAGAAGAGGGGAAGGTGAGGGTGGTAATTTAGCAGGATACGAAGTTAATTTACTCATATATTTAAAATTATTTATTTATTTAAGTAATCTCTGCACCCAATGCGGGGCTCGAACTCACAACCCAGAAATCAGGCATCACAAGCTGTCGGAGCTGAGCCAGCCAGGTGCCCAAGGACAGGAAGTCATTTAATGGAGCATTTGAAAGTTAGGAATTACGCAGAGTTGCAGTTCTATAAAATGGAGATATTAATACTACTTCACTCTATTTTTAAAGCTAACATTTGGGGCACTTGGGTAGCTCAACTGGTTAAGCGTCTGCCTTTGGCTCAGGTCATGATCCCAGGGTACTTGAATCAAGCCCCTGGTTGGGCTTCCTGCCACAATGGGCCTCCTCTAGCTCCCTCTTCGGTGGGGGAGTCTTCTTCTCCCTCTCCGCTTCCCACTCTCTCTCCGTGTGCCCCCCTGTGTGGCTCTGTGCGTGCATGTACTCCCTCTCTCAAGTAAATAAAAAAAATCTTAAAAAAATAAAAATGAATGCAGCTATGTTACAGAAGGAAAGGAAAAATCAGAGCAATCCTTAGTTCCTTTTCTTTCAGTCCTTCCTTGCTCATCAGGGCGAAGTGAGGGCAAAAACTTGATAGAATGTATATATGGAGAAATAAAATTAAGCCAGTGAAACTTGTTTTGCGCACTGTTTCCACTGTTTTGGTAAGAACAAAATATATATTCATGTATGAGCTATGAAATATGAATTGGGTAATTTCAGTGATGCCATGGATTTAAAAGTTCTTAAATTTGCATTTAAAACTGCCACTGGACAATATAAGATTAATGGTAAAATTCATGTTAATAATTTAAAATTTTAGTATTTACTTACTTAGAACGAAATTAAATAGCAAATTAAAAGCACCATGGCAAGTTGAGAGACCTTAGGAAAAAAAACCTCGAAGTTTAGTACTTAAACAGCGCATTATTCTTACTTTTCGAACAAGGGGCCTTGCACTTTTATTCTGCACCAGCCCTGCAAATTACCTAGCTGGCTCTGTTCACAGTCCTGACTCAGGAGTGCTAAAATGTAGCTCTGATTTCTACAACTCAGTATGATTTCTGACTCTGAACTCCTATTCTGCCTGATGCAAAAAAACTTGATTGCTCCCATTCAGAGAAATTTAGTTTGATTCAGTAATTTCTTTGTCACCCTAGGTTCAGAATTCAGTTACGGGTGCCATCCAACCCAGAACAGCATCCCTTGTCTCCCTAGGCTGGCACGTAAGCATGGAGGGAAGGGGGTTTCTGGCTTGTTGCCATCCTCGGCCAGCACTTGCTACTGCTGTCAGTCCTTAGTCTTCCTTGATCCACCTCTGGATCAGTTAATGAATTAACTAGTTAAAAGTAAAATGGAACTTACTGAGTTTTAGTAAGTTTTACTGGTTTTGAAAACCACAGGCATGAGATAATGGCAACTTAATTAGGGCTCTTTTCTAAGTTCTTGATTTATTTCACTCATTTAGTATGCACAATAATCCTATTAGGTTGGAACTATTATTATACCCATTTTACAGGCAAGAAACCAAAGCAAAAAGAGCTTGGGCAAATTGTCCAAGGTCACACAGCTAGGAAGTAGCAAACACACGGGCTCTAGAACCTATTGTCTTAGTTACACGCTGGACTCCCTCTTTCAACCTTGTGTTCCCCAAAGGCCCTACTTGGTCATGATAAATGTCTTTTGTTTTTATTTTCACTAATACAGTGTTAAATGGGATTTAAATTTTTTTAAATTTAATTTTTGATATTTATAAGAGAGATCGGCCTATCGTTTTATTTTCTGATTTGAGTATCAAAAATATACTAGTCCCATAAAATGAGCTGGGCAGCTTTCCCTCTTTTTCTAGTCTGTGAAAAGATTTATCATAAAAGGGTTTGTTTGTTTGTTTTTTCCCCCCTATGATGTTTTAGAAGAACTTGTCAGTTAAGCTGTCTGGGATGGTGGTTTTGTTTTGTTTTGTTTTGTTTTTTTAAGATTTCATTTATTTATTTGACAGAGAGACAATGAGAGAGGGAACATGAGCAGGGGGAGTGGGAGAGGGAGAAGTAGACTCCTTGCTGAGCAAGAAGCCTGATGTGGGGCTAGATCCCAGGACTCTGGGATCATCACCTGAGCCAAAGGCAGATGCTTCATGACTGAGCCACCCAGGCACCCTGGGTTGGTTGCTTTTTGAGTGGGGAGAGACTTATTTAACCAGCAACCAGCAGCAGACATTGTGTGCTAGACGTGAGGCTCATGCAAGGAGTGCTGACTGGCACTGGGCCCCTCCTGTCAAAGGTGCAGAATACAGGTGGCAGAGGTGATAGCAGTGAGGTTACTGCTACAACCATCCCTTGGTGTGGTTAGGCATGTGTCCTGGGTGCATGGGCCCTGAAATCCTAACTGCTGGCCATGTGGGCTACAAGCCTGGCTCTTGGCCCTCCTGCAGAATCAAGGAGCTACCTAATATCTTATTAGGTCTTTTCTGCTTAAATGGAATTGGATAGATTCTGTTGTCTGCAATTAAGAATAAACTTCAGGACATAATACATGGTCACTTTCCGTATATTATATTCTATTTAGTACTAGTTCTTACTCCACTTGAGCACTCATGTCTGATGGGAGTGTGTTAAAATATAACATGCACAATACTGTAGGAGAAGAAGAAATTTGGAGGTCTGACACTACCCAACCTCAAGACATACTATAAAGCTACAGTAATAGTGCAGTTTTAACCAAAAAACAAAAAGCCAGATCAATGGAACAGAATAGAGAGCCCAGAGATAGACTCACATTAATATAGTCAACTAGTCTTTTACAAAACAGAAAAGACAAAACAATGGAGTAAAGATTGACTTTCTTTTAAAAGATGTTACGTATTTGAGAGAGAGAGTGAGTGCATGAGAGAGCACAAGCAGGAGGAGTGGCAGGCAGAAGGAGATGCATGTTCCCTGTTGAACAGAGAGCTGGACACGGACTGTTCCATGACCTGAGCTGAAGGCAGATACTTAACTGACTTAGCCACCCAGTCTATTAAAAAATAGACTTTAAAAAAAAATGTCTTTATTTAAGTAATCTCTACATCCAACGTGGGGCTCAAACTCACAACCCTGAAGTCAAGGGTTACATACTCCTCTGACTGAGCCAGCCAGGAGCGCCGCAAAGACAGACTTTTCAACAAATGGTAAACAACCGGACATCCACTAGCAAAAAACAAAACAAAACAAAAAACAAAAAACAATGAAGAATCTAGACTCAGACCTTCCTTACACTCTTCACAAGACTCAAAATGGATCAGAGACCTAAATGTAAAGCACAAAACTATAAAACGCCTGGAAGATAACATAGGAGAAAATTTAGATGACCTTGGGTTTGGTCATGACTTTTTTTTTTCTTTTCTTTTTTAAAGATTTTATTTATTTATTTGACAGAGAGAGATCACAAGTAGGCAGAGAGGCAGGCAGAGAGAGAGGAAGGGAAGCAGGCTCCCTGCTGAGCAGAGAGCCCAATGCGGGACTCGATCCCAGGACTCTGAGATCATGACCTGAGCTGAAAGCAGTGGCTCAACCCACTGAGCCACCCAGGCGCCCTGGTCATGACTTTTTCAATGCAATGTCAAATACACAATCCATAAAAGAAAGAAAAGATAATCTGGACTTCATTAAAATTAAACAATTTTTCTCTGCAAAAGAATGAAAATACAGCCACAGGCGAGGAGAAAATCTTTGCAAAAAACACGTCTGATAAAGGACTGTTATTCAAAATATACAAAGAACTTTTAAAAATAAAAACACAAACAACTTGATTTAAAAAAAAATGAGCCAAAGACCTCAACAGACACCTTGCCAAAGGAGATATACAAATGACAAATCAACATAAGAAAAGATGCTCCGCTCACAGATCATTAAAGAAATGCAAATTAAAACAACAATGGGATATCTCTACAAAGCTGGTACAAGGGCCCAGTCCAGAACACTGGGAACACCAAAATGTTGGTGAGGATGTGGAGCAACATGGAACTCACGTTCACTGCTGGTAGGAATGCACAATGGCATATTCACTTCCTAAGACAGTTCGGTGGTTTTTTACAGACATATTCCTACCACACAACCCTGCGACCATGCTCCTTAGTGTTTACCCAAAGGAGCTGAAAATTCGTTTACCCCAAAACCTGCACACAATTGCCCAAACTTATGAATAAACTGTGGCACATCCAGTGGGAAATTATTCATCATTATAAAGAAAGGAGCTATCATGCCATGAAAAGACATCAAGCCAACCTAAGTGTATATTACAAAGTGAAAGAAACTCATCTGAAAATGCGACATACGGCACGATTCTAACTATAGTTCGGGAAAAGCAAAACTATGGAAACAGTAAAAAGATAAGTGGTTGCCAGGGGTTAGGGAAGACTTAAAGATGAATAGGTAGAGTACAAAGGATTTTCAGGGCAGTGAAACTACCCTGTATGATATTCTATAACGGTGGAGACATGTCATTATACATTATAAACTAGCCTAAACCCACAGAATATACAACACCAAGAATGAACCCTAATGTACACCATGGACTCTGGGTGATAATGATGTGTCAGTGTAGGTTGATTGGAAAAAATGCAAAAAACGCACCAGTGTGGTGGGGGATGTTGATAATGGGGCAGGCTGTGCATGTGTGGGGTGAAGGGTGTATGGGAAAACTATACTTTCCATTCAGTTTCTCTGTGAACTTAAAATTGCTCTTAAAAATGAAGTCTATTTAAGTATATATACATATTTATATAACACACTATGTTATAGGGGCGCCTGGGTGGCTCAGTCGTTAAGCATCTGCCTTTGGCTCCGGTCATGATCCCAGGTTCCTGGGATCCAGTCCCACATGGGCTCCCTGCTCTCGGCCTGCTTCTCCCTCTCCCACTCCCTCTGCTTGTGTTCCCTCTTGCCACGTCTCTCTGTCAAATAAATAAATAAATAAATAAAATCTTTAAACACACACACAGTGTTATAAAGTGCATTTAAGTACACAATTTGGGGGGAGGAGGATTGTTCCTTTTATTATTATATACTGCCCTTCTTTCTCGCTGCTTATTACTTTCAGCCCCCAATTCTATTTATTTAATGAAATTTTGCTACACTGGCATTTTTTTTTATTACTATTTATATTAGAATTAGGTTCACCTGCAAAGAACTGAGAAGCAAAAGAGCAGTAACCTAAGCGAGAGAGACGATTTTCCTCTCCTCAGTGGATGTGCTGAACAGGCAGCCCGGAGCTGACACAGTGGCCCTGTTGCATGCGACCGTGGGGACCTGGGTGTTCCAGCCCAGCTACTCAGTGGTCCACAGGATTCAGCTCTCAGGCTCATAGTGCCCACCCCCACCCCCCAACCACAGCACCAGAAGCCGGCTCAGCATAATTTAAGCAGGCGCGCTCACACCGGTAGTGAGATTCCCCCAACGGCCCAACTGCACTCATTCCGTCCATCCCCGACTTGTCCCCTGCGCTCTCCCTGTCCTCACAACCGGGCCATCTTCTCTTGATTCCAACCCTCCCTTCCCCTACCCCGCCTGACTAACATCCCATTTCTTTACTCATTCCTGCATCTAAATCCAAAAAGTACTCATTTCGCACCGTCAGGTTTCCTCACCTCCCGTTCTCCCTCAAGCCCACTCCATTCAGGCTTTGTCCTGAGATGCCTAAATTATAACCATTACTGCTAATTCTGCTTCTTGTACCTTTGCTTGCTAACCCATGAGGAGATGGAAAAATACCAGCAGACTTCCTATAGGCACTCTGTAACCACACAACCCCCGCCCAGAATTGAACCTGGCAGAGTGGCCGCTCCCGGACCCCCACCCGTCTCTGGGCCGAGAGATAACAGTTATCTGGTGCCAGAGAAACCCCCACCTAGAATTGGATGTGACAAAATGACTGCTCCCCGACCCCCCACCCAGCTCTGGATGCAAGAGATAATAACCATCTGGCACCCCGTGGCTTGACAGGGACACCCTGGCCAATCCTGAGGTGACACATACCCTAGCGGTGCCAACCAAGCAGTTTGAAGAATGACAGCACTTTGATCTAACCAATAATCTGTTCCCAGCCCTTTCCCGCTCTGTAGCGCGCCAGTCATATTATAGAGTTCCTTTTTGATTTTCCCGTGGTATGTGAAGATTTATTACAAGATAGTATGATGTATGCTAAGTCCCTGCCTCCCCAAAAATAGTGTATAAAAGGTGTTGTAATCCGAGCTCGGGACCTCTTAGCGTCACCGGCAACGAGTGCGGAGGTCCAGGTTCGAACTCGTAATAAACGACCCTTGCTGTTTGGCTTTGATTTGGACTCTGGTGGTTGTCTTTGGGGTGTCTTGGAATTTGGGCACAACAGTCCCAGGTCACCACTGAAACCTCTTCCACTTCGTTAAATTCGGGGTGGATTCCCGGTCTCACCAGCTGGTTGCTGGCCTCTGGGGCCAGAAGCAGCAGCACTGTCCCCCATGGGAGATCCTGTCCAACCTTTCCACACACACCAGTGCTCAGCCGTCAGGCCCATTCGGTCTCACGGACATCAAGTCTCAGCAGTTAATTCTCAAAAGCTACATGGTGGGGTCTGGGTTTCTGACGGCCCACAGCGCCGCATGGACAGGCACCGCCACTGAACTCACCTGCCGCTCTCCCCGCGGAAAATACGCACACACACAATGACCTGGTGACCGCTGTGAGCGCTCTGGGGTGAAGCCCAGCCTTTCCTCCTGGTTCAGCAGAGGGGATGGAATCAAGGCTGCTCAGGGGACAGAAGCAGGGAGATGGGAAGGAAAGACGAGTTCTTCTCACAATCTGTCTCACAGGCAGCACCAAGTTTAAGAGGGCTCAACACTTTCAGATCCTGTGCGTTCGGAATCTGCAGTCATCTGAGCATGGGAACTGTGAGCTTCTCTTTGCAGTCTCTGCTCTTTAAAAGCATTAATCAAGTAAAATGAGAGTGGTCCAGCTGGGACCACTTAAAACTCATTCTTTAGCTCACTCAGTCCCAGTTCAGACTCTGGGTCTCTCCTGGCTTCAGGTCTGATGACTCTAAGGAGCTTTTATCGAAACTCTAGTTGTCTAACAATACAGTTCTGAGGGTGCCTGGGTGGCTCAGTTGGTTAAGGGTCTGCCTTTGGCTCAGGTCATGACCACCCCCCCCGCCCCCGTCCTGGAATCGATTTCCATGTCGGGGTTTCTGCTTGGAGGGGAATCTACTTCTCCCTCTCCCTCTCCTTCTGTGCTCTCCCACTCTCTCTCAAATAAATAATAAATAAAATCTTTTTAAAAAGAATACAATTCTGAGTCCTGACCTGACTTTCATGACCCTTCATTGGTTGAAAGCTAGCTCTGTGCTAGGGTCAGTGTTAGGGGCTAGGATACAAATGAGACATGCTTTCCTGTCCTCTCCTCCCCCAAACACAGCCTCAAGGATATTCAAATAGGCTGACAAGTGCAATGACAGATACATGCATGGAATATATTATTTGCCAGGGAGGAGTGCCTATGTGTGGACCTTAAAGGCCTCCTCTCCTCCCCACAAAATGCACACCTCGGATGAGGCAGGTTTGGTTTCTCCTGAGGCCGTTCTCCTTGGCTTGTGGGTGATGGCCTTCTTGTTATGGCCTCACATGGCCTTTCCTGCATGCGTGCATGTATCTGGCATCTTACCTCTTTGTGTTCTACTAATCTCTTCTTATAAGCACACCAGTCAGCATGGGTTAGGGCCTCCCCTAATGACCCGTTTAAACCTTAATTACCTCTTTAAAGGCCCTATCTCTAAATATAGTCATATTCTGAGGGTTATGGCTTTGACATATGCATTATGGGGCCAGGGAGGGAGACATAATTCAGCTATAACAGTGCTCAAAAGAGATAATTTTAAGATTGTTTACTTATTCTTTTAAAGAATTTTTAAAGATTTTATTTATTTGACAGAGATCACAAGTAGGCAGAGAGGCAGGCAGAGAGAGGTGGGGGAAGCAGGCTCCTTGCTGAGCAGAGAGCCCCATGCGGGGCTTGATCCCAGGACTCTGGGATCATAACCTGAGCCGAAGGCAGAGGCTTCAACCCACTGAGCCACCCAGGCACCCCAAAGAGATTTTTTTTAATGGATGAATAAAGCATTAAATATTAAGAGATGAACTAGACATCCCATAAATAAGTTTATATGGATAGAGTAAAAAAAATTCTCCTGGGTGCCTGCGTGGCTCAGTTAAGTGTCTGCCTTCTGCACAGATCATGATTCCGGGGTCCTGGGATCGAGTGCTGCAGCCGGCTCCCTGCTCCCTGGGGAGCCTCCTTCTCCTTCTGCCCCTCCCCTTAACCCCCATTCTCTCCCTCACTCTCTCAAAAATAAATAAATAAAATATTGTTTTTTAAAGTATTAAAAAATAAAAAATAAAAAAATTCTTCCGGGTGCCTGGGTGGCTCAGTGGGTTGGGCCGCTGCCTTTGGCTCAGGTCATGATCTCAGGGTCCTGGGATCGAGTCCCGCATCGGGCTCTTTGCTCGGCAGGGAGCCTGCTTCCTCCTCTCTCTCTCTCTGCCTGCCTCTCTGCCTACTTGTGATCTCTCTCTGTCAAACAAATAAATAAAATCTTAAAAAACAAAAAACAAACAAACAAAAAAATTCTCCCAATATTATCTGCCAGGAGGCTCAAGGGCATAGCAATGAGGAGAAAAACACAAAACCCACATGATGTAAGGTTAATGACGGAATCACTTACCATCTGTATTTGTGGAAATCTTCAGGACAATGTCATTGTTTGGATTCATCCTCATTGAAGGACAATCCACCTTACATTAATTTTCTCTATAAGTTTGATAATAAACTATGGGGAGTCCCCATATCAGGTCACTGGACATATTTCAGAGGCTTTAGGTTTTCCTATGGAATGTAAATGTTGCCTTGTGAATACAGGTTCTGATGTTCCCCTGTGTACTCATTTAATTTTTGGAATTGGTCAACCAACTTAGACTCATCTAAATTCAAAATCAAATTTCATAGTGTTATGTAGGCTGGGACTAAAGGTGGTGGGCAGTTGATTTTTTTAACAACATCTTCCTCAGGGGCTGGACTTCATTTATCAGCTCTTAGCATTCCAGTTTTACAAAATAAATTTCTACTGTCCTTCCAAAGTTCACTTTATAGTTAGATAGCTTCCCTTTAAAACATTCTGGCTCTATGTTCTATCACAGTTCATATATGTAGACTTATACATACTACTCATTGACCCAATACAAGTCTTTCTTAGGGCACTTCTGTAGCATGTGGAATGGACTGAGGTGGCCTCTGAGCCTATACTTTGTCCATTCCAAAAGCAACACTCTCCAGAAGGCTATGGGGTTCCAGTCATTACTAAAAGTTGTGTCATTGGGGCACCTTGGTGGCTCAGTGGGTTAAAGCCTCTGCCTTCGGCTCAGGTCATGATCCCAGGGTCCTGGGATCTAGCCCTGCATCGGGTTCTCTGCTCAGCATGGAGCCTGCTTCCTCCTCTCTCTGCCTGCCTCTCTGCCTACTTGTGATCTCTGTCAAATAAATAAATAAAATCTTAAAAAAAATAATAAAAGTAGTGTCATTGTTGAGGTGGGGGAGAGGAGTAGTAAATACAGCAATCACATGGGCACGTGATTTCATAAGGATTCTATCATAAAACAAGGTATATGTAGTTTCCCACCAAAACCTTCTCACCCACCTGAGACTAATCCCATCTGGTACTTCGAGCAGTTTTCCACAGTCCATAGGTGAGCTTGGGCCGGAACGAGTGGAGCAGCCATCATTCATCCATGAGTCAGCTATCAAGACCCGTGAGGTTACAGTGCTCTACGAATAAACTTACCACCCACCCTATGTGTATCACCAGAATGGTACTCCAAAGTGGGCTTTGGGCTAAGAAATCTAAGCATCATAAGGAGCCTTCAGCTGGAGCTTCCAGTTTCCCATACTGTTCAATTTCCACCAGGAAAAATACCAAGATATTCTACCAAGTAATTCCATAGATGAGAGACACATCCTTTTAAAGAAAGCAAATTCCATGGTTCTAAGTGGTAAATAATATGGTTGAACAAGGGCAGACAGACTATGACCCGCTGGCCAAATTTGCCAGCTGCCTGTTTTTATAAAGTTTTTCTGGAACACAGCTATATTCATTCATCCATGAATTGTCATTTGCTTCTTTTGAACTACAAATGCTAAACTGAGCATTTAGCTTAAAATACTTACTATCTGGACCTTGACAGACAAAGTTTGCTGATCTCATGTTTGATCATACCTTGATCTCTTTCTTCTAACAAATAATGGATTCAAGCTACCCAATATCTTACCCCAGGGCTCCCAACTTTGCCTTTGACAGCTGATTATGTGCAATTATTCTTGATCAATTTCGACTATAATATTTTTTAAAGTGGCGGTAGAGTTGATTATTAGGGTCCTCAGGGCACACTCACAGAATACACAACTTATAATGGAAGGATTCCATTCATTAGCACTAAGAGGTTGTTCCAGGCAATGGCTAAGAATACAATGACTCTCAGAAAAATAAAATAGGATGAAAATAGAGACGCAAACCGTAAGAGATGCTGAGCTCTAGAGAACAAACTGAGGGGTGCTGGAGAGGAGGTGGTTGGGAGGAAGGGATAACTGGGTGATGAGCATTAAGGAGGGCACTTGATATAAAGGGCAATGGTGTTATAGACAACTGATGAATCACTAAATTCTACCCCTGAAACTAATAATACAGTATATGTTAACTAAACTGGATTTAAATAATTTTTTTTTTTAAAGATTTTATTTATTTATTTGACAGAGAGAAATTACAAGTAGATGGAGAGGCAGGCAGAGAGAGAGAGGGAAGCAGGCTCCCTGCTGAGCAGAGAACCCGATGCGGGACTCGATCCC
>NC_081570.1:50679415-50704622 GCF_022355385.1 Mustela nigripes | reverse complement strand
TGCGGGACTCGATCCCAGGACCCTGAGATCATGACCTGAGCCGAAGGTAGCGGCTTAACCCGCTGAGCCACCCAGGCGCCCTAAATAATTTTTTTAAAGATTTAAAAAAAAAAGAGAGAGAATACAGTGAGTTTCACCAATTTGGTCCTAGAAGCAAGTACAGCTTATCCCTCATCTCATGGCTAGATGAAATTTATATACAAATTTTTTCCTCTGTCCCTGGTTTTTATAAGATCTGGACAACTATTAATAGGTAACTCTGGGGTAACTGATTCCTTCCTGGAGCTTCCTGGGCCATGATTATCTAAGGATCCTGAAAGGAGACTGGTTTTGTAGGAATTATTTTTTTAATCATGAACACAATAGAGAACAATCTACTTTTCTATCTGACTCAAATTTTAATTATCAAATAAAACATATTAAAACATATATTATGAGGACATCAATAATCAAAACCAACTTTCTCTAGACCACTATTTCTACTTCTTGAATCTTGTTTTTTTCCCTGAATATTTTTTTTTTAAGATTTTATTTATTTATTTGACAGAGAGAAATCACAAGTAGACAGAGAGGCAGGCAGAGAGAGAGAGGGAAGCAGGCTCCCTGCTGAGCAGAGAGCCCGATGCGGGACTCGATCCCAAGACCCTGAGATCATGACCTGAGCCGAAGGCAGCGGCTTAATCCACTGAGCCACCCAGGTGCCCCTCCCTGAATATTTTTTGACAAATTTTTCAAATCACTCTTCTCTTCATAAAATTTTAGTATCACAAATGTACTATATATCTGTTTATGTACTGTGCCTTTTGAAGAACTGTGAACCATTGTAACATCTAAGATTTTGTCACCTCCATTTGAGAACACAAGTTCTATCACAATTATCAAACATGACATCATCACTTTTTAATCCACATCCCATTTTTTTTTTTTAAAGATTTTATTTATTTATTTGACAGAGAGAAATCACAAGTAGACAGAGAGGCAGGCAGAGAGAGAGGGAAACAGGATCCCTGCTGAGCAGAGAGCCCGATGCGGGACTCGATCCCAAGACCCTGAGATCATGACCTGAGCCGAAGGCAGCGGCTTAATCCACTGAGCCACCCAGGCGCCCCTCACATCCCATTTTTTAATCTGGCCTCAGGAATGCAGTTGATACTGTGGGCCAAAGTGCTCACTATACTTGCCCCTTTTGGGTGACTGGCTAGGGACTAGTGTGGACTGGAACCCTCTTGTATATAACAGAGGCCAGGGCACCATTAACAGCTTCTTATCACGTCTTTGTTCACTTAACTCCACCTTGAGATCTTGCCAATCATCTTTGTTAACCAGATCTACTTGATTCACTACCAGTTAAAAAATACTGGGGATGGATCAGGGGTTGGTGTTAAATATAATATGATTGAGAATGTTCCCTGTGTGTGAAATTGAAGCTATAAATTTTTTTCAGGAAAAAATTCAGAGCTGGCACATACCCTGAGGCAATTTCCTTGAGGGCACCTCTTGGTCAGTCTCGGACACCTAACCCTAAAGTAGAGCTCATCCAGCATAAGAGCTCTTGTGGTAAGCCTAGAAAGGAACCAGTCCACAGGTGACTAGCAGAACAGAGAGATTCAGGAGAGACGTAACAAAGAAAAAATAAAGCACATAAATTGCCTCATGTGTTTGACCATCTTGAGAAGAGATTTATACTTTAGTCCCAAAGTTTGAATGTGACATAGTGATGGTTATCTAGAAAACTCAAAAAACAAAACCAAGGCAATTATTGGGGTGCCTGTGTGGCTCAGTCGGTTAAGTGTCTGCTTTTGGTTCAAGTCATGATCCCAGAATCCTGGGATTGAGCCCTGTGTCGGGCTCCCTGCTCAGTAGGGAGCCTGCTTCTCCTTTCCTCCCCACTCATGCTCCCTTCCTCTGCCATTATATCTGTCTCTCTCTCTCAAGTAAATAAATATTAAAAAATAAATAAAATCTTTTAAAAACCAAGGCAATTACTAACTTAACAGAAAACAAAAAGCTATATAGCTGTATAATAAAGTAATCATAACACACTGCATTGTTCAACTTGGAATAAAATATAGTTCTAATAATGTTAACACTGAGTATTAATGTTAGACTGGGATATATATTTTTTCTTTTAGTATTTCCATTTCTTAATCTCTTTCTCCAGGAATACTTGAATATGTAATTTAGCACTTGTTGATGTTTCTTATATAGAAATTATGTAGACTGGCCATTTATTCCTACTACTACCCTATGAGTCACCACGATCTTTTAACCAATGCCATCATTGGTGAGGGAGAAGCCTGGGGATTTCTCTCCAAAAAAGGAACCCTTCCTCATACCAGAAACATATCTGCTCCAGAGCTGGGTATCAGGCCATAAAGAAAGATAGCTATGCCTATCACTGAGACACCCTATGGTGTCCCTGATAGTAACAAAAGTCTGGATGTGAATGAACAGCCCTGGAACTTCCAGATTTGAGAGTGAAATCTCCCATAGTAAAATGGTATCATTGAACATGGATTGGGGTGCTGCTGTCTCATCAGGATTTTTTAAAATTTGGGTTTTAGGAGCTTGAAAGAATCATTTCAATATTCTCTTACCACATGTATTAGTTTCTGATATTGCCGCCGTAACGATTTACTAAAAATGTAGTGGCTTAAAACAACTCATATTGATTATCTTACAGTTCTGGAGGTCAAATGTCTGAAATTACTTTCACAGGGCTAAGGTCAAGGTGTCATCAGGGCTTCATTCCTTCTGGAGGCTGTAGGTGAGAGTCCTTATCTTTTCCAGCTTCTAGAGTCTGCTCATGTTTCTTGGTTTGTGGCCTCCTTTCAACTTCAAAGCCAGCAATTGTATCATTTTGATCCCTGCTTCCATTGTCACATTTCCTTCTCCAACTCTGACATTCCTGCCTTCCTCTTACAGGGACCCAAGTGATCACGGTGGGTCCACCTACCTGGATAATCCAGGATAATCTCCCCAACTCGAGATCCTTAATTTAATCGCATCTGCAAACTGCCTTTTCTTATATGAAGTAACACATTCACAGGTCTAGTGGATTAAGACATGGACATCTGCCTGCCACACCAGAGGCTCCATGGAGATTCTGGTGGGGGGAGTTGAAGAGGGTGAAGGGAGGAACTGCAACCGAGTTCTAGAAAAAAGTACTCAGGTCAACATCGGCCCAGGGTTGCCTTCATAGTATGTCCTCCCAAAGAGCTCCGACCCAGGAATTTGGATATCATTCATGACCTACCTGTGTCTTCACTTGACCCAGGGAGATTTGCTTAGACTAGCAATTTCACCATCTCTGGAGATCTGCAGTTCTCCAAATAAACTTCTGGAGCTTTGCCTCAGCCTGTGCAGAATACCATGGAGAGTCCTGAAGAGTGGCCTGGAGGACAGAGGCATTTAATTTGGCAGCTACCTTGTGACACCCTCACCTTTGCAAACTTTACCCCTTAAGCTTGTATTTACTTTGGGTTGTTCAGAGTTAAAAACCTCATTCCCCTACTGGTGGACTGCTTGAAATCAGGGCATCCTGTGCTATCCAAGCTAGATAATCCTCATCCCCTGGAGAGCTTCAGAGTCCCCAGGGCCCATGGTTCCACCTTGGGAAAGCAAAGAGAGCCACAGGAGAAGAGAGCCAAACCACCTTCTTTGCTCATCCTTTATACAGAGTCCTATCTCCTGTCCTTGCTCAGCTTTTGTTTTTGTGTCCTCATTCTGGCACTGGGGTCATTCCTCCTAGTAATACTGTCTGGTGATAGACCAATGTGGATGCTCCCTGATGCTAGGGGAAATTTTATATTTCAAATTTCTATGGCCTCAAGATGTTGGGAGAGCTCAAAGTTCTTGAAGCTGGCAGCTCTGCCACAGGATGCATTGTAGTCTTGATAGAGAACTTCTTTACTAGAGAGCTCTTGGGGTGGAGGGAACACTTGCTGTTGAGTGAAGTTAGAAGTGTGGCATAATGAACTGGGTAGCTTTATTTCTGAATTAGACTGTGTCTAACTGGCATTAAGAGTGATCAGCAAACTCCCTGAGTTTTCAAGAGATATGAAAAGAATTTCTCCCACTGAATCCATTTAAAGGGATGATAGAAAACCAAATGAACTAACATTTTGTGCATGCCACAAGTTAGGTTTGTCTTGTTCAGCATACCTAATACATGAATTTCCTTTATAAGATCTCAGTGTGAATAAATTTCAACTGATTATCAACAAACAGTTCACCCACCTGCAGACTCACTAAATATTCTTCATTATTTTATCAACATTCTTTAAAATTTTTCCAATTTATGCCTGTTGGGAAATGTATTAGAAACCTAGTTCACGTGACTTCCCCTTCCAAACAGCACTCCCCCCCTCCCTGTTTCAGGCCACTTGATCACTTTAATGGGTACAAGGAGTAGATTTGGAACTGGAAAGATTTCCTCCTTGGGAAACAATTAGCCAGTGTGGGGGCACAGACCATCTGGGCCTAGTACAGAGGCAGCTTTCTTCCAAGAGGAATGCTGAAAACATAGACATCCTGACCCTTGCTGTATCCAGTCCTTGTTAGGATTCTCTGTTCCAGGGTCCTGTAATGGAACCTGCAGGTCAACCCCGTTCAATGTCTGCAGAGTGGAGTCTGACTCCCTGTGGCAGCTTTGTATCTTCAGACTGGAACCCAGCATTGTTTCCTGCTACCCATCTCAGCCTGGGTTGTATTTGGAGGACAGGCAGAAAGGAACAGAACCAGGGAAGTCATCTCTCAGTGAGCATTGCTGGGTGCAAGGCACTGTGCTGGGTGCTCTGCATACTTAGTGTAATTTCACTGAATTTTCTCAACAGCCCCATGGGGTGGGTGTTACTATCCCCACTTTGTAAGGAGACCAAAGTTCTATTTTGTCAGAGATCCAGCAAGAAACAGATGGCATACTCAGGGCGGTTTGAAGAGAGTTTAAGGAAAGGACTATTTACAGAGGTGTGAACAGAGGTAAAGGAAGTAATAAGAGATAATGAAGTCTCAGAGGGGTTAGCAACAGCTAGAAGCCATTATCTCCCCTAGGTCTAAAGGGGATGAGGGAGAGAGTTATTTGGGACATGAGACCTGGAGCTGAAAGAGAGTCAAAACAGTGCAGTACAACAGGGTAGGATGGTGGGGGGTGGAATTATTACCCTGCCCCCTCTTCTCCCACTGTTCCTACCCAGTGGTTTCTCCAACACCACTTTCTACTGGCCAAGCCCAACTGGAAGCCAGGGAGCAGGGATATTTGGATGATGCAGTCGATAGAGGTCAGCCTCCTGAGGGGCAAATGGAGACCAGCCAGCACAAGTTCTGAGAGATTAAGTAATTTAACTTAAGTCTTGTACTGAAATGCATACCTTGGTCTTCCTAAATTTAGACTACCATACTGCTGTCCTCTCATTATCTACAAGAATAGCAGCTAGAAATTGGAAGGAAAGATAGACAAAGAAATTAAATTTCAGCTCAGAGAATAGCCACATCCGAAGTATATCCCAAAGAACTCTAGACTTTGTTTGCCAAAACTTTTGACAAATGCTTGATTTCGTACCTCCAGTTTGAACTCCAACATGTGTTTTAGCATATTGAAGACTCTGAGAAGTAATTAAACCTAACTAATTTTTGTTCTTTTCCCTAACTCAATTGACCATAAAATCTTTTTGGTTCATGTAATACCAATTACATCACACAGACTTGTATTCTTAAAAAACACATACGGGGAGGTACTGCCTTAAGCAATGTCAGGTGTTGGTGAAGGTAAAAGAAGCTGCAGTGGAAAAGATGAATTTGAAGAGGTCCACACGGGAGACAGGCAGACCAAATAGAAGACGATTCCAGTAATCCAAGTGAGACATGAGAGGAAGAGAGGGTGTCCCTCCCCACCCCCTCCCTCTCTTCCTTCTTTTCGTCCTTTGGTGGCCTGTAAGGATCGCAAGGACCAGGTTTCTTTATGGTGACTGGGGTGAACAGCAATGTTATTCACCTGGAAGAGAATCAGACAGGGACTGCAGGCCAGTTTTGGACACAATGAGCATAAGGTGCTTTGGGATAAACAGATAGGTTTTCATTGGAAATTGGGAATGTAAGATAAGGGTTTTGGAAAATGGCTGCTCAAGGTACAGATATGAAAGCCACCAACACATGAGTGACACGTAAAGCCTGGGAGTGGCTGGCATCCCCCACACTGAGAAAGCAGAGTAAGGGATCCAATTTGGCTTCAGGGTATGAGAGAAGCTCTTGAAATTACTTAAAATATTGTGTGTCCATGAATATAGGCTTTTTTTTTTTTTCGGGGAATAGTGTCCCATAACTTTTAGCCCCTTTCTAAAGGTATCCTTGAAAAAAAGAAGTTTTTCTTAAACTTCTACAACCATTGTTGTAGAATGGAAAGAGAGAAGTGGAGTCTGCAAGGAGAGACGGCAAACAAGTCTGACACCCATCGGCCCCACGAAGGAGGAAAGCTGGGTGCATGGCCATGGAATCCAGAGTGGAAGGAAAGTTAAGCCATTAACAATGGGCAGTCCAGCACAGTTAGGTCTAGAGATAATCCCTTTGATTCAACAATTAGGAGGTCATTGGAGGCCTTGTCAATAGCAGTGTCAATAAGGTGCTGGGTGGGTGAGAATACAGAGTGTGGAATAGTGAGTGGCTTGGGAGGAAGTAGAAGGCATGAGAAAAGACAAACTCCTTTAAGATGCCTGAGGCCAAGATAAGACTAAGATTTGGTGTTTCTGGGGTGCCTGGGTGGCTCAGTGGGTTAAAGCCTCTGCCTTCAACTCAGGTTATGATCCCAGGGTCCTGGGATCAATCCCCCCATGGCTGGGCTCTCTGCTCAGTGGGGAGCCTGCCTCCTCTCTCTGCCTGCCTCTCTGCCTACTTGTGATCTCTGTCAAATAAATAAATAAAATATATATTTTTTTAATAAATAAAATCTTAAAAGAAAACAAGATTTAGTGTTTCAATTAGTCTGAGAATGAGAGCAATAAAAGTAGTTTGGTATGCAGGGCCCACCCCTGAAGATGCTGTTATAAAAGGAAAAATGAATCCCACATACTAAAAATAAATTCTCTGGGTGAATAACAAATATAACTCATGAAACCCACCAACACACACACCCATGCAAAAGTAGCAAGTGAAAGTAGGGAGAATAGGTCACAATAAGGATAACTGTTAAAGATCACAGTCAAGGGGATTTGCTTTTGATTTGAGCAGCTGGGGGAATGATGGCTTTTACAGAGTTGGGGAAGACTGGGGTAAGAAAATAAGGGGTGGATGGGGCGCCTGGGTGGCTCAGTGGGTTAAAGCCTCTGCCTTCGGCTCAGGTCATGATCCCAGGGTCCTGGGATCGAGCCCCACATCGGGCTCTCTGCTCAGCGGGGAGCCTGCTTCTTCCTCTCTCTCTCTTCCTGCCTCTCTGCCTACTTGTGATCTCTGAAAAAATAAATAAATTAAAAAAAAAAAAAAGAAGGGGTGGAAAGCAAGAGTTCTATTCTGGAGATACATATATTATGGTAATCACTTTGCAATATATATGTATATCAGATCATCACATTGTATACTTTAAAGTTATACAATATTATATGTCAATTGTACCTATATATATATATATATATATATACACGCACATTTGCATATACACATGTACATATACACATAAACACTTACATATATACATACATATAAATATATAAATATGTAATTTAATGTGTGATTTAATAATTCAACAGGAATGACAGATTAAAATGCCTAGCTTTAGCAGCAACTGAGCTGCTTCACTAAGGCATTAATCATTCATGTCCCCGATTAGTAAATCAAAACACTGAGGCTGTCTTGGAAAACTTTCAAGTGGCCTATACTTCAAAGAAGTGGACTCTTCTTTTTTTATGGCCTGTGGGTAATACTAGCAAAACAGTTCATCCTGGGTACTTAGGTTTAGCTGGATTCATGTCATAGCATCCCGAACCTGAAAAGTGACCCCAGAGAAGAAAGATCGTTTAACGTTTCCTGTTTCTCTCCCTTGGAAGTATTTTCACTTTCAGGAGACATATTACTGTTGCCAAGTGCTTCACTCATCAGCTCGCGGATGTGGACCCCGCAACTCCATCATTGTAGCAATCTTTTAACGGATACCAGTTTGCCCTGAAGAGAAATTCTAGCCTCTCACATATAATTGTATTTTATTCCACATCGTGCACCATTTCACACTGAATGAGCTTGAAGGGCAAAACATTCCAAGTCCTGTTGCGGCTGCCATGGTTTTCCTACAACTGGGTTGTGAGAAATACAGGCATCTGGGTCATTAGTAACCAAGAATGAGAAATGCAATGGCTGGTCCATTGACTGTAGTGTCTTTACTGGTTTAATTTTAGCAAAGATGAATATGTATAAGGGCTTTTTGACTTTGTTCATTATTTTGGTCCCTTTTCACATAAGATCTTCTATTCCTCAACCATGAATTCTATTAATAAATAATTTCTATGGTCACAGAGGAAATAATGCATAAATCATGGCTATAGTTTTCATTTGCAGCTGGTTTCATAGCTGATCTTTATATTAGAGCCAATGCTTCTGGTTTTGTTTCTTCAAATGGCACCTTCCAATGTCACCTGGTTGTTGGAAGGACCTAATGAGATGCTGGAGGTAATGTTCTCGTCACAGAGCCTGGCACATAGTGAGTGCTCAATACATAATGGCTGGAAGCAGAATGCACCATGGTTAAAGCACTCTGGAGCTGGAGTGCTTGCGGGTGAACCCCAGCTCTGTCACTCACTGTCTTTATGAACTTAAGCAAATAAGCTGACCTCTGTCCCTCAATTGTCTGTCTCATCTGTAAAGTAGAGAAAATGACAGTCCTGCCTCACAGGGTCGGTGTACGGGTCACAACGTTTCCATCACTGAACATCAGAAAAATATGTTTACGTAAGTTAACATGTAAAATACTCCCCATAAGTACCTGGTACACTGTAAGCATTATTTAAATATTAGGAGCAATTCTGGAATAACGGACTGAAATGATAAAATGGCTTTATCACAAATATGCATACAAAGTATTTAGTCAAGGTATTCATAATTTGTATCATACTGCCTAATTTTTGCTGGTATGTATAGTTAACACCTATGCTTACTATGTCCTAGGAACTCTGCCAAGCACTTTTAAAAAATTTTATTTATTCATTTGAGAGAGAAAGAGAGAGAGAGCAGAAGGAAGGGGGAGAGGGAGGAAGAAACCCAAGCAGACTCTGCTCTGAGCACAGAGCCCAACACGGAGCTTGATTGCATGACCCCATGGCCATGACTCAAGCAGAAACAGAGAGTCTGACACTCAAAGCACTGTGCCACCCAGGTGCTGCCCCTGCCAAGTACTTTCTAAGCACTGCTTTACTTAATCCTCTCAACATTCCCTAAACAGATGAGGAAACTAAGGACACAGAGAAAATGAATGATTGCCCCAAGTCAGTGACATAGATCACAGTGTGTCCAGAACTCATATACCAGGCTATTATACCTCTTATAATTGCTAATAAGAGCTATTGCTAATAAAAACACAAGTACAATAGGATGCTGAATATAAATAAGGTCTCTGAGAAGGGAGCCCATAATTGAGACTAGAACCTGGGATAAAATAGTAATTGCATCAAGCATTAATTTGGAGTTAAGCTTTCCAGCAAGCACGACAAAACAGAAAACACAATGTGTCATATGGTATCTGATTTTAAAAAAACAAGCCATGTTCTCCCTTACTTCACTCTGAACCTGATGTACTCCTACTCATTTTCTCATCAATATGTGCCATGGTTTGTATTCTATTTCTTACTCTGCCATCGAGCCCAATGGCAACAGGCTAATGTGTTTTCTGTATTTCAAAGACAGGAGAGCTTAATGCAGCATTTCCCAAACTTTGATCAGAAAAAAAATCTTTGTTGGCAGCACATCTATTAATATCTCCAGAACAATGTTTCTCCCAACACACTGATCTAATGTAAGAGTATACGGAGGTGAATAAACTCTGGCCAATGTCCAAGGTAAGGGAAATAATCCTTATATCATGCTTTCATCTTGCTTTCAATTGTAAATGTTAGTTTCTCTGTAAACAGGCCTTCTGACTCATTAGGGCTCTTTGTACAAGAAGGTATGTTTGCATTTAAAACATTATGTCTCTCAATAAAGCCAAGTTCTGAAAACACATTTTGCTGTAATAAAGACCTTCCTGAAATCATAAAGCTAAACAGAAGTATGATGAACTAAAAAGTTCTTCCTTACCATGGAACTAGCCACAGGAGACCCATAAATACTTATGTATATAATCTTCTTTGTCTTTGAACCCACTGGGCCAGAACATAACCAAATGTTAAAGAAATACATCTGGTTATCCATATGTGGGTGGGTTCATGGTAGTAATCGAAGGGTATGTGTCCTTCAGGAATATTAACTGCTCTCCTTCAGCTGGGTGACTTTGACAAATCACTTCCCCTGCAAGCATCTCAATCTACCCTCTGAAAAATGAGGGTATTGAATTACAATGCTTCCAAAACTTCCCTAAAGGTAAGAATCCCTGGGGGTAGCAGTTAAATATTGAGATTACTAAACCCTCTCCTGAGAGTATGATTAAACAGATCTAAGTTGTTTGTTTGTTTATTTATTTATTTATTTATTGGCTTGCTGGCTTGTGTGCTCTTTTATTCATTTGTTTAATATTCCCTCTCTTGGAAGGATTCACCTTACACATTCTTAAAGGTGGCAGAAGAGGTCCCCTGTTACTCTTGTTCCTGTGGATCTAAGTATGCATAGAGGTGGCAGAAGTGGGATGATCCTGCTGTATCTCTCACACCATATCAAGGTCTTTAAAAATAAGTCAGGGGTGCCTGGGTGGTTCAGTGGGTTAAAGCCTCTGCCTTCAGCTTAGGTCATGATCTCAGGGTCCTGGGATTGAGCCCTACATTGGGCTCTCTGCTCAGCAGGGAGCCTGCTTCCTCTTCTCTCTCTCTGCCTGCCTCTCTGCCTAATTGTGATCTCTATCTGTCAAATAAATAAAATCTTTAAAAAAAATAAATAAAAATAAATCAACCAAATAAACATTTACAAGTAACTTTTTCCAACATTGAATTATTGCATAGTTGTGGAGCACCTGGCTGGCTGGGTCCCAGAACGTGCGACTCTCTATCTTAGGGTTGATCTATACCACGCTGGGTGTAGAGATTACTTAAAAATAAAATCTTTAAAAGAAAACTCTTGCATAGCTGTTTGAGGTTGGGGTGGAGGCCACAGAGGATGATGATGTCAGACTCCACAATACAAAATTTTTTCCCCCTGTCTTCATTTAAAACTCAGCCCATCTTAACATTTCCTTCTGAGACCAGAAGTATGATCCTGGGCTCATGGCCAGAACCTCTCCCCCTTTTAAAGACTGGCCTCTTTCCTCTCATTTCTTTAAAGAATGGAGAAGAGCAGAAAAACCTGGAAAACATTATGCACCTTCAACAAAAATAAAATCCAAACATAATATGTCAATTTCTCATAGACACTGTCACCAGGACCTCATTTTATTTTCAGATATGTGGAAGAATCTTTTGTGAGATGCTACCCCAGCACAGCAGGGGGGAAACAGGATATACTGTAACTAGATTGTAATAGATTTCAATCCCTTGGGCCACTCTGCCTTTAATTCCTAATGCCCTGCCCCATAATGGAATGACTGCACCAACAGCCTGAATCTCAAAGGTTTTCAAAATTCTCTTCACACAGCCCTGGAATTCCTTATGTGCACAAACAAAACAGAAACAAAACTGAACTTGAGACAAATGCATTTTTAAATACTTGAAATAAAATAAGTATTTTTTTTTTCTGTACAGGAAGAGTAACAGATCCAAACAAAGTCACCCAAGTTGTTTTGCTCACTTGCTGAGGTGCATATCTTTATTCTGCACACTAGTTCCTGGTGCCCTTTTCATTAATTTGCTGGTGGATTTGAACCAAATCTGATTCCTGTCCTTTCCATAAAACCTTCAGTCTCTCCTGAGAACCAACATGTAGGCTGAGGAAGCAGCAGTTAAAAGCAAAAATAAGTTAATACCAGACAAAAAGTATTGAGTAAATCAGGCTAAACTTTCTTCATGCCTTCTTTCTTTTAATGCCTACATATCCCTTGGAGGAGGCTGCTGGCTGCTCTTATTTTCTTCATTTCACAGATGAAGAAACTAAAGCTTCAAGGGGTAACAACTAGAAAGAAGTAGAGCTAGGACTTGAACAAATTTCTGTTTTGCTCCAATGCTCAAGTTTCTAATCACTGTGACAAACCTCTTTTATCAGGAAGCTTTGGAAGGACTTAGATATTTATGTTAAAAGTAGCAGAACTTTGTAGGGAAGATGCCAAGGCAGCAAGACAGTAAGAAAATGCACAGGCAGCAACATATGCTTGGGCATATTGTGTTCTACACACCTCCAGGGTACATCATTCATGTTATAGTCTATGGGAATGGTGCCCTTGAAGTTGTGCTGGGCACTATTTCCATGGCTACATGCCATAAATGGGAATGGGCTTTGATGTTCAGACAAGCTTCCATGGCCTTTGAGCTTGGGTCAATGAGTGGCTTTACTTCTCTAAGCTTCAACTTCATCACAAGCAAACTGGGGTTGCCAATAAACACAGAACAGGCAATACTGCTAAGATGACTGCTACCCCAGTGGCTATTACAGTGGTTATGAATGCACAGTGTACGAGTATCATACCCAGAAAGGAACTTCTCCCAGAGTACTCCTCCTGGGGATAGATCATTTTGGGAAATGGGTTTGGCCAAATGCTAGCTCCTTCTTCTTCTCCTGAACCTCTAAATGCAGGAATGCAGAAAGCTCAGTATTCCAGCATCCCTTTTACCCATCCTCATTCTCAAGGTTATCTCCTGTTGGCCCATAACTTAAATGCCATTCAGATACAATTCCAAAGTTCTATCTCTAACCCTATCCTCTCCTTGAACTCCAGATTCTGTGTATCTATTTAGACATCCCCACTTGGGTATCTAAAAGGCACCTGAAAGTCATTACAATTTCAAATATACACACAAGCAACAAAAGCAACAATAAATAAGTTGGATTACATGAAAGAGCCCTTCACAGCACAAGAAACAATCAACAAAATGTAAGACGACCTACAAAATGGGAGAAAATATTTGCAAATCATGTATTTGAAAATGGGTTAATATCCAAAAATACAAGGAACTCATACAACTCAATAGCACCCCCCCCCAGTAACAACAACAACAACAACAACAATAATCAATTGAGGAGGACATGGGATGTGATGAGCACTGGGTGTTACATGCAACTAATGAATCACTGAACACTACATCAAAAACTTATGATGCACTATATGTTGGCTAACTGAACATAATAAAAAAAAAATTTTTTTAATGAGCAAAGGATCCGAACAGACATTTTTCTAAAAAAGACATGCAAATGGCCAATAGGCAGGTATATGAAAGGCTGCTCAACATCACTAATCATCAGGGAAATGGAAAACAAAAGCACAAGATATCACCTCACAGATATTAGAATAGCTATTATCAAAAAAACAAGAGATAACAAGCTCCAGCAATTATTTGAAGAAAAGAGAACCCTTGGACACCACTGGTAGGAAGATAAATTGTTATAGTCACTATGGAAAACGGTATGGAGTTTTCTCAAAAAATTAAAAATAGATATATACCATATGCTCGAGCAATCTCATTTCTGGGTATATATCCGGAGGGAATGAAATGAGCATCTCAAAGAGATATCTGCACCGCTATGTTCAAGTATATTTACAATAGCCAAGACATGGAAACAACCTAAGGGCCCATCAATGAATGGATAAGAAAAATGTCATAAAAAAAAAAAAAAGAAGGGGGTGCTTGGGTGGCTCAGTGGGTTAAAGCCTCTGCCTTCGGCTCAGGTCATGACCCCAGGGTCCTGGAATCAAGCCCCGCATCGGGCTCTCTGCTCTGCGGGGAGCCTGCTCCCCCGCTCCCCCCGCCTGCCTTTCTGTCTACTCGTGATCTCCATCTGTCAAATAAATAAATAAAATCTTAAAAAAAAAAAAAAAAAAAGAAGGAAGTCCTGCCATTTGCAATGATGGAGATGAAATTCCACTGAATTATTTTGGAGTGTGGCCCAGACAGGCTATTTCATCTGTAAACATTTCAGAATGTATGTCTAAAACATAAAGAACCAAAAACCCCACAACATCATTAGCACATCTAAAAAATGAACAATAGCTTCTTAATTTTATCAACTATCCATCAGGAATCACTATGTGCTCCGTATAGCCCTGAAAGTATTTTTTGACAATTTCTTTGCTAACTGGATTCCCACTGTGTCCTTTCACACCGCCCTTTCCCCTTGTCTCTCTAACAGTTAGACACAGAGTCTTGATCAGAATCACGTTTAATTCTCTCTCTCTCTCTCTCTCTCTCTCTTTTTTTTTTTTTTTTTGGCAAAACTACTCCATAGGTGGTGGTATGAACTCCGACTGTGAGCTTTGTTGTATCTAATGGTCTTCTTTTTGTGATGTTAGTGGGTGTTGACGGTCATTGGCAACAGAGAGTAATTCATTAGTGATTATGAAGTGGTGATTCTCTGACTCTATCATTCCTTTTAATAGCAGCTGAAATACTTGGGTAAAGAGAAACTTCTCATCAATAGTTTGTACAATTAATACATGTATTTGAATATTTGAGGCAAATTTCTTTTAGAAATGGCAGGATACATTTTTTCTTCAATTTACCAGCTTTCAGAATACTCAGATGTTTCTCTGGTGTATTTTCATAATCAAAGTAACATCAAGTAACTGCGTTTTAAAGTCACTTTAGAGGGGCGCCTGGGTGGCTCAGTGGGTTAAAGCCTCTGCCTTCGGCTCAGGTCATGATCCCGAGATCCTGGGGTCAAGCCCCACATCAAGCCCCATATCGGGCTCTCTGCTCAGCAGGGAGCCTGCTTCCTCCTCTCTCTCTGCCTGCTTGTGATCTCTGTCAAATAAATAAATAAAATCTTTAAAAAATAATAAAAATAAAGTCACTTTAGAAATTTTCATATGATTATGCCTTAACTCTTCCCTCTTAGGTTCAAATGCATCATTTGGTTTTATTTTCTTCAAATTTAGCAAAGCAGAGAAAAATATGTAGGGAATGCTACCATTTACCCAAGAATGTTTTGTGTGTGTGTGTGTGTGTGTGTGTGTGTGTACACATTTATATAAATTCTTGGAAGAATAAACCACAAAAAGGGGGAAGGACAAAACAGCATGAAAGAGAAAATGATACAGTCTATGTTTTTATAGATAGATCTGACTTTAGAACTATGCATACATGTTACATAATTAATACATAAAATTACACAAAAAGCAAAACTCCAAAACTAAACTCCAAAACTCCAAAAAATAACTTTTTAAAAAAATTATAAAAGATTTTATTTATTTATTTGAGAGAGAGCAAGAAAGCATACACAGGGGGAACAGCAGGCTCCTGTCAGGGAGCCTGAGGTGGGTCTCAGTCCCAGGATACTGGGATCATGATCTGAGTTGAAGGCAGATGCTTAACTGACTAAGTCACCCAGGCACCTCAAGGATACAACTTCTGAAAGTTGCTTTTGCCAGTTCATGGCTGGGAAGCCCTCAGCAAGTTATTTACTAAGCCTCAATTGATTCATCTCTAAAACTGGAATAATTTTAGCAACTCCATCACTGAGTTAATATGAAAATTAAATCATGCATATTAAATATATCTAGCATAGTGCCTGGCACAAGACAAGTATCCAAAGTATATTAGCTATTATTTGTAATACTAAACCTAGGAGCAGAATAATCTGGAATCAAGTATCCATTTTACATAAAGATACTCCCGAAGATCCTTCTCAATATGAAGATCCTCCAAGATACTTAAATATTTCATTTATAAAAATGTAGTTTTCCAGAAATGAGGCTATTACAATCTTGAGAAGCAAGTGGCAGTCTTTACCAGCCAAGCACAGAGAATCTGCTGAGAACTGAACCTCGGAGGTGGCATTGACTTCCCCGTACTCCAGTGAAGGAGAGGCAGTGTTCACTGCACACTAAGGAACTTCCTGCCTCTTTGAGCAGAGGAAAGCTTCTAGAACTCCACACACAAAAGAGAGCAGGGCTTTTGGGGAAAGTGAGACTGGACTAGGCCAAGGCACTTAGTGAGAGGAAAGCCTTTGAGCCAGTCTTTCTTCTGACATGTTTCTGCTCCATAACTCATGTACTCATGAACATTGGCTCTTCGCATCATCAGTCTGAGAGGGTCAGCATACGGTTGGCAGGGATGTTCCTGATAGCCATTCCTAACCTAGCTTATGTCTTGAAATAACCACAAACCAAAGTGAATTTGAGCCACATAAAATGTCCCATTAAACCCAGAGTAAATGGGTTTGACCCAACTCATTCTTTTTCTGTTTTGTTTTGTTTAAAGATTTTACTTATTTATTTGTCAGAGAGAGAGGGCAAGCAGGGGGCATGACAGGCAGAGGGAGAAGCAGGCTCCCTGCTGAGCAAGGATCCCAGTGTGGGACTCCATCCCAGGGTCCTGAGCCCAAGGCAGATGCTTAATCGGCTGAGCCACCTATACAACGCAACTCATTCTTGCTTTACCTGGATCATAAAGTTCCTTTCAAGGCAGGGGAAAATAGTATAGGGGAAGAAGGTGGTAGGAACTGCAGTGAAGACAATAGCTTCAACCAATTTCAGTTAAAATACTATGTTTTTGTGAATTTATAAAACCATATGACCATATTTATTGGGGATCCTCCCAGGGCCTTGAAAGGGCGTCTGCAAATGAGGGACCTTGTGGCTTACGCTTTGTCAGGTTCATAGCAAATCTGCCTCTGCTTATCAGGAAGCTCAGTTTTTAAAAGGATTTTCTGGGAAGTCCTTTTTATAGAACTGCACCTCATTTCTCAATGTATTAGTCTGTGGGATGAGGTATTTCCGTGTCCGGTTTTCTAAAAATGGAGTGATGCCTGCATTTAAGAGCTAAAAGCTCTGTGAGGTGGCTCATGGGGGCGAAGGGTTGCTGGCACCAGCTGCTTCCAGAATAGTTTTGAGGGTGCCGCGGCCTGGCAGAGGCCAGGTCTGAGCAAGGAGGTAGCACTCTCGGGAGCAGATGCACCCAGACACAGGTTGGTGGAATCAGTGTGCACCGCGGCGGTTAACGAAAACAACGATGGCAGATGGGAAGTTTCTGGAACAACCTCTGCCTCTCAACACCCCCACCACATGCCCCCATCCCCCCACCCCCACTCCATCTCACCTCACACCACCCCCTTGCCAGATAGCTATAATTACACTGGCCGGGTTTAGCTGGAGAATTTTGGATGCATTCCCATTATGGCCTTATTGATATCCCCTGTTATCATGACTTGGGCCCCTGGCCAGGAGAAGCACCTGGTCTAATTTTATTTATCACTAGATCCTTAATATCCTTTGGGAGCGTCAGGATGCTTCATTCCAAAGACTGCATGAAAGAAGAGTATTATTGCAAATTACTCATCTCAGACCTGAGTCCAGACTTCTGTTTCACATTTTTATAAATGGCTAAAAGGTTAGCTTTGGTAGGATCAGTTAGAATCATAACATTTTAAGTTTCGCCTAAGGTTAAAGGTAGCAGCTTTCAAAAACTTATGATTTCAGAATATCAGGAAGTGACGAATGAATTAATTGGAAATTATTATTAGAATTAATGAAGCTTTTGGAATTGCCCTCGTGAGCCCTGTAACAAACTCCTTTTTGTTCAGATTTCAAGAAAGTCACCCAGGACATGGCTCAAAGTTCCTTAGATGAGTATCTCTGTAATGAACAGGAGGTTTGAAAATGTGCTCTGCTTCAACAGCAGACTTTATTGCTTTTCAAGATGGAAAGATTTTTAGCTTACAGAAAAACAAGCACCCTCATTTCCCTCTTCGATTCCTATCCCTCCGACAGAAGCACACAGTGACAGAACAATCAGCTGGGGGGTCTCTTAATGGCTTCCTGTGGTAGCAGCTGTACTGTGCGACAGAAAGGATATTCAAGAAGAAAAAGTGAGATTTCATCTGTACTTTCATAAGGGAGGAATGTGATGCAGTCTGCACATAACCTTGTAAGGTGTATCTGTTGTTGCAGGAATGGGCCACAAAATAACTCCACTAATGCAATTATTTGTACAATAGCTGTTTTCTCTATTAGACTGAAAATTTCACGAGGCAAAGCTCAATTTCACGTGGGCAAGCTTACCTCTATGTCCTTAGACTCTAACACAAGATGGATGCCAAAAATACATATTGAACAAGCACTATCAAGGTTCCAAAGAGTGATTAAAAAAAATAATAATAACAGGGCACCTGAGTGGCTCAGCCAGTTAAGCATCTGCCTTCGGCTCAGGTCATGATCCCAGGATCCTGGGATAGAGCCCCACATCAGGCTCCCTGCTCCATGGGAGCCTGCTTCTCCCTCTCCCTCTGTCTGCCGCTCCCCTTTCTTGTACTCTCTGTCGCTGTCAAATAAATAAATAAAATCTTTTAAAAAGTTTTTAAGAATTAAAGGACTTTTTTTTAAAAAAGATTTTATTTATTTATTTGACAGATCACAAGTAGGCAGAGGCAGGCAGAGAGAGAGGAGGAAGCAGGCCCCCTGCTGATTAGAGAGCCTGATGTGGGGCTGGATCCCAGGACCCTGGGATCATGACCTGAGCCGATGGCAGATGCTTAACCACTGAGCCACCCAGGTACCCCAAGAATTAAAAGAAAATTTTTTAAAAACATAACTAAGGCTCACATTAAAAAAAAGAAGTCCAATGATTTTTAGGGGAGAAAATGTAACTTTGATAACCTTTCATTTTGCAATAGTATCAAACTTACAGAAAAGTTAAAAAAGTTATACAAAGAACTCCTAGGTGTTCTTCATTCAAATTCTCCAAATTTTAACATTTGCTACATTCGTACTAATACATATATTGGAGAGTAAGTTGCAGACATGCTGCTCTTTTACCTCTGAATACTTCAGTGTGTAATTCCTAAGAATAAGGACATTCTCTTATGTAACTATCACATGATTATCAAAATCAGAAGATTAACAATGAGACAATATTATCTAATCTACAGACAGTATTAAACATTTGTTCATTAACTTAATATATCCCATATAGCTAGAGGAAAATAATTTTTAAGGATCCAATCCAGGAGTACACATTGCATTATAAAATCTCTTTAATTTCCTTCAGTCTAAAACAGCTCCTGAGTCTTTCTTAGTCTTTTATGACCTTGACATTTTTGAAGAGCATAGGCCAATTATCTGTAGGAGGTCATTCAACTCAGGTTTATCTGATGTTCCTTCATGATTAAATTCAGATTTTGTACCTTTGGCAGGATCAGCAGATAAGTGATGTTGTGTTCTTTACAGTGCATCATATCAAGAGGCACAGATGGAAGTTTGTTCCATTCCTAATGATGATAAACTTGATCCCTTGAATAAGGTGGTGTTTGCCAGTCTTCTCCACTATTAAGTTATTATTTTCCCCTTTGTAATTCCCCTTTGTAGTTAATAAGTATTTTGTGGGGAGACACTATGAGCCCATGTAAATATTCTGTTCCTCATCAAAGTTTTAACTGCTTGCTATAGTATCCATTAATAAATTTTGCTTGAATTAATTATTACTATGATACTTGCTAAATAGTGATTGTCTAACTCTATCATTCACTCTACATTTGTTGGTTGGCATTCTACTACAGAAAACTGTTCTTTTACTCCTCTGTTTGTTTAATTTATGTATTTATTTATATTAACATGGGCTTTAATTATTGTTTTCGGCATTGGGGTTATAATCTGTTAATATCATTATTTATTTGATGTGCATATTCTCCCAGATTAAGCTGGCTTTGATGATCTTTTGATATGACCCATTATTTCTGAGCATTACCCTTCTCTGTAAGATAATAGTATGTTCCAGGCTCAACCTGAAATCATTCATTTTCTCAGGATCTCAGGTTCCTTTAATTGGAGAATGGTCTCAGATTCACTTAAAATAAAACAAAAGCAAAACAGAGAAAACACAACTACTCAATAAATGTAATAAATATTTTAAACATAGTCTGATCAATGCCATTGCCAGTTAAACCAAAGAGACACAAAGTTAGATTCATTAAGACAGTGTGGTCCATTATAGTGTTTAATGACAAAGGATCATTACATTGGACTATTCAATTAATGATGTTAATGGTTTTTTAAATATTAAAAGTAATCAACTTAGTTCCTCTCACAATTAAAAAAATAAGCTCTCCATTTATTAATGTCTTACTTATGAAAACAAAAGAGAATTATTAGAAAAAAATTTAGAAAAATAGCTTTAGAACAGAGCTACTGCAAGATTCCTAAATAGGCAATGAGGACATACAAGCTCATAGTCGTCACATCTTTTCGGTAGACTCTTCATTACTGTGCATAAATCACTATCAAATTCTTCATCTCAAAGTCCACCTTGTCTGGTGTTCATTTTCGTACACCAGCTTGCTTCTGACTGCTGTATTTGCAGTATGTCTTCTTCTGTCCCTTTATGTTCCATCAGTTCGCTGAGCCCTGACTCCTGTAAGCAACATATACCTGCATCTTTACCTTCTCACAATCTGTTTTATGTTAATACCAACTTACTTCTGGCAAAAAAAATAGCAACTTTGCTCCAGTAAAGCTCTATTTCCTCTCCCTTTCTTTGCGCCTTTGTTAACACATCTATACGATATCTATATAAACTCAGCAATACCCGGCTACAAATATTGCTTTAAACACACATATAGTTGGATTTGAGTTACTGTCTGATGTCATTCTCTTTTGGCATGGAGGATTTCCTTGGGTATTTCTTTAGGCAGATCTTCTAGTAATGAATCATTTCAGCATTCACTTATGTGGACATGTTTTTGATTTCACCTTCATTTCAGAAAGACAGTTTTGCTGGACGTAGAAGTGTTAAGGACAGTTTTCCTGGAAATTTAATTCTTCACTGATAGTTTTTTGTTTGCATCTTAAACGTCATTCCACTGCTTTCTGGCCTCTGTTGTTTCTCATGAGAGGTCAGCCATTAGAGGGAATTTTGTTTCCGTCGGTACATAATGAGTGGCTTTGCTGCTGTCAAAAATCTATCCCTTGGGGCACCTGGCTGGCTCAATCGATAGAGCATGCAACTCGGGATCTTGAAATCATGAGTTCAAGCTACATGTTGGGTGTAGAGTTTACTTTAAAAAAAAAAAAAAAGGTAAAAAAAAATATCTCTGCCCTTTTCTTTCCTCAATTTGACTATTAAATGTCCAAATATGGTCCTTTTTAAAAAAAAGATTTTTACTTATTTTATTTGACAGAGAGAGAGAATGACAGAGAGGGAGAGCATGAGAGAGGTCAGCAGGAGAAGCAGACTCCCTGCTGAGCAGGGAGCCTGATGTGAGACTCCATCCCAGGACTCCAGGATCATGACCTGAGCCAAAGGCAGTCACTTAACCAACTGAGCCATCCAGGTGACCTAGATGTAGCCCTTTTGGTAGTTATTCTGCTTAGAGTCGATTGAAATTCTTATATTTTTAGGTGAATACTTTTTGACAGATTTGGGAGGGAAATTTCTGGTTATTATTTCTTCAGATTATTTGCTACTTTTTCTTTCCTCCCTCTTGGACTCCCATTATATATTTATATGTATGTTGGAACAATTAACATTGTCCCACAAATGTCTGAGACTCCATTTATTGCTCTTCGATCTTTCTTTTCTCTCTTCTTTAGAACAGATCATTTTATGTGATCTATCTTCATGTTTACTGATTCTTTTTTCTTTCCTCTTAAATCTGGCATTGAACCCATCTAGTGAATTTTTTATTTTAATTTTTGTATTTTTCAATTCTAGAGTTTCCATTTGATTCTTTTTTTTTTTAGAGTTTAATATCTCTTTTGAGATTTCTTCTTCATTGACTCAGTGTCAGTACATTTTCTCTTAATTCTCTGAATATATTTATCATTGCCGCTTTGAAGTCCCTCTGCTAAATTCAATGTCTTGGCCCATTTAGAGACAGTTTGCATTGGTTGCTTTATTCCCTGAGCATGGACCACACTGTCCTATATTTTATAGGTTTAGTTATTATTGGTTAAAAATTGGGCTTTTTTAAAAATTGGGCTTTTTAGATAATATTTTCCAGTGATTTGATACTATTTTTCTGAGTTTTTCTCTTTTTTTGTAACTAGCCTGTACTTGTACTATGGAATCGCTCCACAGTGCGCAGTCACTGATATGTATGCTGGCTTCTTACTCTAATTATAATTATTTTTAAGCCTAACCTCCTTGGGGTCATCTTGTGCCCGTGTAGCTCACTGGTTAGCTGATGATTTGCACAGTTCAAGTTATTCTCTAACACATCCAACCTATAAAGCTTCCATTCTCTGCCTATCGATCTATATGTAGGTTGAGAATGCTTTCAACTTTGCAACCAGTTCCAAGTCTCCCCTGGCTTTCACTTTTTACCAGGCTCTCTTAAGTCTCTTTTAGTCAGGTAGGTGTGTGTGTGTGGAGAGTTCATCTCAGTACTCTGATGGTTCTCTCACTTTCAGAATCTCCTTCCTCAATATGTCTTGTCCACTGTTCACATTTGCTGGAACAACAATCTTAAACTAGCAAAGTCGTGGGCTCTCTCCTGTTCGCACAGAGCCTGCCACCATTAGCTACTCTAAAGACACTGGCAAAACTGTAAATAGGAAGTAAAAATATGGCAAAAAGCTGTCTTTTCCTGTACTTTATAAATGTTAATAATTATCTTAGTATTTTTACGCAGGAGAGCATCTTCTGACAGTATATGGAGTCCCCCAAGTTGGAGCATCATATTGGGGTCAGTCATAGACTACAAAGAAAAATTGAGTATTTTTTGGAGCCCAATGTGAGTTTTGAACTCATGACCCTGAGATTAAGACCTGAGCTGAGATCAAGAGTCAGACACCCTGAAATGAATATTTTAACTGTAGATATGATGAGCTCTTTAAAATCCAGTAATTGTTTGTTATGACTTTCAAACTAGAAATGAAAAAACTACAGACGTGCCTTACAAGGGAAATTATTGTACTTTCATTGGCTGGAAAAGTACACACAATAGTAGAGGGACTACTGAAACCTTGTATAGTTCACATTGCTGAATGATTGCTGGATGGAAGTCAGTAACAGAAATCACAGAACTTCCATCTTTCAATGATTCATTAACAAAGTAAAGACTTAGCTGCGAACAAAAAGACTGAGTTAGTATCTCCTCTATAAAGCTGAACGTTTGCCTGAAAACAAACCTAAGTATATGCCTAGACTTGCAGTCTTGCCTGTATTCAGGTTCAGCACCAACTAACCATCAGAGATCTTCCATTATGTGAAGATGATAAACACAAGTGGTATTGAAATTTTCAAAGTGTTAAGTAACATCGGGGGCGCCTGGGTGGCTCAGTGGGTTAAGCCTCTGCCTTCGGCTCAGGTCATGATCTCAGAGTCCTGGGATGGAGGCCCACATTGGGCTCTCTGCTCAGTGGGAACCTGCTTCCTGCCCCCCGCCCCACCTGCCTCTTTGCCTACTTGTGATCTCTCTCTCTCTCTCTCTCTCTGTCAAATAAATAAATAAAATCTTAAAAAAAAAAAAAAGCATTAAGTAACATTTTTGAATGGCTCGGTTTATCTAGTAAAAACTGTTGACTTTTGTCTGGATGGTGTAAAAGTAACGGTAGACATAACTGCTGGTGCTTTAGCATGAATCTAAGCCATGATGCCACCCTATACTACTAGTCACTCGATTCTTGCCACAACATACTTGGAGGAAAAAAATTTTTTTACTGAAGAACATCCTTGAAGAAGCAGTAAAAAATATTAATTTTATGAACTCTCATTCCTTGAGTACACATACAGATTTTTTTTTTTGAGTACACATATATTTAATATTCTGTATTGAATGGGAAGTACACATTCAACACTTCTGGGGCATACCAAGTACGACAGCCGTCTCGAGGAAAAGCACTGTTGGCAATTGTTTGAAATGAGAGCAGACCTAGCTTCTTCACATATGGAACACCATTTGAAAGAAGGACAGACAGACCAGCGTTGGTTATTCAGACTTGAATATTTGGCAGATATTTTATAAAGAATGGACAAAGTGAGCCTATTAGACCGGAGATATTTGTGAGCTATTTTGAGAAAATAAAAATCAAGCTTTGCAGCAGAACTTAAAATTTGGGGAAATTTGTATTTGCCCCCATGAGCTTGACAGTTTCCCAATTCTTAAAGACCTCTGATGAGATTAGTGGTGATACTAACAAATGTGATTTTTAAAAATCTTGTATACAGATCTTCCTCAATTTACAGTGGGGTTATGTCCTGATAAAGTCATTGAAAGTTGAAAATCTCACAGGTCAAAATGCATTTAATACATCTAACCTCCCAAACATCACAGCTTAGCCTAGCCCACCTTAAATGTGCTCAGAACACTTACAATAGCCTACACTTGGACAAAATCATCTTACACAAAGCATATTCTATAATAAGGTACTAAATATCTCAAGTAATTTATTGACTACTGTATTGAGAGTGAAAAGCAGAATGGTCATAGAGGCACAGAATGGCTGTAAGAGCATTGATTGCTTACTTTTATGACTGCCTGGCTGAGGGAGAAGCATTCACTGCTCCTGCCCACATTACCAGAGAGTATGTACTTTGTTGCTACCCTGGAAAAAGATAAAAATTCAAAGTATGGTTTGTATTGATGGTGTATCCTTTCGTAATTGCTCAGTGGAGATTTCTAGCGAATGTTCTAGCATCTTGTCAAAAGTTAGGGGTTTGTTCCTCTCAATCCCACTCAGCATTTTCCCTTCTGGCTAGTTCCAACCAAAATTTGGTCTGGTTCTCACCAACAAGCATGTGGACTAACAGATATAAACATAAGAAACCAGATTGCTAAGTTTGAATAAGTGTATTAAATTCTTCAGCAAACTTACAAGTCACTTTAGGACACTCTTTTAACTATGGTTTGTAATTCAGTCTTAGTCCAGAAAACACAAGAAACCTGAGGTTTATTTATATCTTTGGAAGACTTAACTTTAAAGAGTCAGGTTTTAGTAGGTTTAGGAGGGGAGGGCTGGGGTTTGATTTTGAAGAAAAGCTAAGTTCAGCAGAGAGAAAGAGGAAAATGGCTT
>NC_081570.1:50659840-50679315 GCF_022355385.1 Mustela nigripes | reverse complement strand
AAGCCATTTTAACTCCTTTCAACTATTTGTTTGCCTCAGTTAATTTAGAAATGGTATTTTGCAGGGGCCCCTGGGTGTCTCGGTTAGGTGTCTGCCTTCAGCTCAGGTCATAATCCTGGGGTCCTAGGCTCAGCCCAGCATCGGGGCTCCCTGCTCAGTGGGGAATCTCCTTCTCCCTCTCCCTCTGCCTCTCCCCCCTGCTCATGCTCTCTCTCTCCCAAGTGAATAAATTAAAAAATCTTTTAAAAAAATAGAAATAGTATTTTGCAAAGAGGCAAACTTAGAATCCTGTAAACCTATGAAAGTCTGGAGGTACCATTTAAAATAGGCATCCCATATTCACAAATGACATATCAGATAAAGGGCTAGTTTCCAAAATCTATAAAGAACTTATCAAACTCAACACCCAAAGAACAAATAATCCAATCAAGAAATGGGCAGAGGACATTAACAGGTATTTCTGCAAAGAAGACATCCAGACAGCCAACAGACACATGAAAAAGTGCTCAACATCACTCAGCATCAGGAAAATACAAATCAAAACCACAATGAGATACCACCTCACACCAGTCAGAACGGCTAAAATTAACAAGTCAGGAAACGACAAATGTTGGAGAGGACATGGAGAAAGGGGAGCCCTCCTACACTGTTGGTGGGAATGCAAGCTGGTAGAGCGACTCTCGAAAACAGTATGGAGGTTCCTCAAAAAGTTGAAAATAGAGCTACCTTATGACCCAGCAATCGCATTACTGGGTATTTACCCTAAAGATACAAATGTAGTGGTGTGAAGGGGCATGTGCACCCTAATGTTTATAATAGCAATGTCCACGATAGCCAAACTATGGAAAGAACCTAGATGTCCATCAACAGAAGAATGGAAAAAGAAGATGTGAAATATATATATACAATGGAATACTATGCAGCCATCAAAAGAAATGAAATCTTGCCATTTGCAACAATGTGGATGGAATTAAGAGTGTATTATGCTGAGCGAAATAAGTCAATCAGGGGCACCTGGGTGGCTCAGTGGGTTGAGGCCTCTGTGCTCAGGTCATGATCTCAGGGTCCTGGGATCGAGCTCCACATCGGGCTCTCTGCTCAGCGGGGAGCCTGCTTCCTCCTCTCTCTCTGCCTGCCTCTTTGCCTACTTGTGATCTCTCTCTGTCAAATAAATAAATAAAATCTTAAAAAAAAAAAAAAAGAAGTCAATCAGAGAAAGACAATTATCATATGATCTCCCTGATATGAGGAATTTGAGAGGCAGAGTGGGGGGCCTGAGGGGTAGGGAAGGAAAAAATGAAACAAGATGGGATTGGGAGGGAGACAAACCAAGAGACTCTTAATCTCACAAAACAAACTGAGGGTTGCTGGGGGGAGGGAGAGTGTGGAGAGGGTGGTTGGGTGATGGACATTGGGGAGAGTATATGATACGGTGAGTGCTGTGAAGTGTATAAGCCTGAAGATTCACAGACCTGTACCCCATGTAACACATTACATGTTAATAAAAATAATTAATAAAAAAATAGGCATCCCATTCAGCTTTTTTCCTTTTCTTTTCTTCTATGAACACTGGTGTTCTAATTTAATTTTGAATAAAACAAGTTTGGGGAGATGGAAAATTCCCCATAATGGAGACTGATGTGCTAAGTTACTGTTTGTTAAGTTAGTCCATTTAGTTTTACATGTGCAGGAGAGGTCAGCATAGTTTTTAGACATAAAACTGGACAGAGTCCCAGTAAGAGGAAGAGGGGCACCCTCAAAGCATTTTGACGACTGGGATTCCATTTCCTCAAGGATTTTCTCTAAAGCAAAGGGAAAAATTCCTCAATAGCAGTTCTAACAGGAACAGCCTAGTTCCAGAAGGAATCAGACCAAAGGCCAGCCAGCACACTCTCATTTCACTCACTCACTCTCAGTTCAATCCCCAAAAGGAGTCAGACTGAAGACCAGCACATAGCCAACTGGTACAGTTCCAAGAGGAGCAGCTCCACTCTGAAAATGAACCAGACTGAAGGTCAAACAGGTCTTCTCAGAGGGAAAAACAAAAAAGGCCTTAAAACAGATCCTGAATAGGGGATGTCTGGGTGGCTCAGTGAGTTAAGCATCTGACTTATGCTCAGGTCATGATCTCAGGGTCCTGGGATGGAGCCCCAGGCAGAGCCCTGAGAGGAGCCCCCCCACGGGCTCTCTACTCAATGGGAAGTCTGCCTGTCCCTCCCCCAATGTTCCTGCGAGTGCACACGTGTGCACTCTCTCTCTAATAAATACATAAAATCTTAAAAAACAAAAAACCCAGATCCTGAATAGAGCCTGGAGAGCTCAGACACATAGGTGGAGCTTGAAATCCAAGAGAAAACCTACCTTTCAATTCCAGGGTCAGTGAGAAAGCAGTGAGTCCAGTTGGCCCTTGGGAACCGGCACCTGTTTACTTGCCAAGCTTGGAGCTGTTGAGGGCCCTCTCTGGATTGCACGTCTCATCATCAAGTTATGTTAACCTGAAAAAACAAAACTGCCAGTTATTTCACCAGCAAAATAGGTTTATTTAGAATAGCAGAGAATTGTAACCTAGGACAAGCAAGCTGCAGGAGAACCAGAGGCAAAAGCATAGGAGGGATCGCTCTGTCATTGAGGAAAAGGGGGGCATTGGGAAGTCTGTTATAAACAAAACTCCATTAGAGGGGGACCTGGCTGACTAAGTTGGTAGAGCATGCGACTAATGACCTCAGGGTAGTGAATCCAAGCCCCACATTGGGTGCAGAGCTTACTATTAAAAAAAAAAAAAAAAAAGGTCCATTAGAAGAAACTGGGAGTTGAAGTATAATGGCTTTTCATTGGCTGAACTGTGATAGGCTCTCATTGGCTAGTCTGTTGCTAGGAAAAGGAAAACCTTTTTGTCTCCTGCAGGGCTGATAAGGTAGTATGCAGAGGCAAGGTCCTCCCTTCCTGTTGGGTCTGCAACTGACATCAAGTAGTAGTGCACCCAAACTGCCCACCCCGCTACCTCTGACTCCATCTGAAAGGAGGTTTCCTTTTATTAATATTTGTAATATGGTTTAAAAGCCACACTGCAACCAACCTTGAAGAAATTCTCACTTGTCAAATTCTTGTGTGCTATCAAAGAAAAACAGCCTCAATTATCTGAAAAAGCTATTAAAATACTACCTTTTCCAACTACTTATCTGTATCTGTGTAAGGTCAGAGTTCACTGTTTGAGTAATTCATTTAAATAATATGTTAATTTAATAATATTATTATCATTTAAATAATTAATACACTGTAAATATGTTTAAAATTTCCCAGTTAATTTTAATATAATAAATACAAGTAGATATAACCTATGTGTAAACAATATCTCTTTAGTGTCTTCAGTTTTCGAGCACTTAAAGGAGTCTTAAGACCAAAAAACCTTGAAAACAATTAGATTTGGTTAAGAAGGGCAGAGGAGTTTTGGAGGTTTGAAGAGAAAGGAAGAGATGTTTAAGATAATTCTGGTTATTTAGCAGAGTGGGAAAGTAACTGGCCTGGATAATGTGGCAGGAGTATCCACTAATGGCCCACTCACAGTTACTAATCACAAATTTAAAGTGAGACCAGTTGGCCTGGTGGTGTAGTTTTTCTCCGGTTACATTCAAGCTCATAGTGCAGGCTTGGTGCAGGTGAAGACTTGGATTTACTTTAGTTTGGCTGTGCCAGGCTGGTGAAAAAAAGGAAGACTAGGGTAAAGAAGTTTTGTGCACAAAGGAATGATTATGGTGATATACTGTGGAATCTAATCTGGGCAAAAGAAGAGAAGGCATGAGAAAGGTAAAACATAGTAGAAAAATGGGAGAAATAATGAATAGCAGGTTCTGATAAGGTGACTGAATCGTTGGAAATGGAGCTGTATGTGGAGTAAGCTTGAAAGATGGGGGTCCAAGAGTGGGATGCTTACAATGTAGATCATAGAGGGGGTACACTTACTATTTATGGGTCTAGCATAAGACAATGGGGGTGGGTGGCTGAGGTACAGTGGAGGACAAGGTCATATGGAGAGAAGAGGGCAAGGAATCAGCTAGGGGATCTGATCTGTACATCCATTTCAGTTGTTAAAATGTTGACATTGTTTCATACCCATTGGTTAATGAGTCCATCTGAATCCCCTGATGCTCCTCCATTGCCTCGGCCACACTGGTCTCCTGCCCCAGGACCCAGGACCTTCCCATAGCAATTAAAGTGTAATACCTCGTGCAGCCTGACGCCCTCTGAGGGGAACAACTTTGCGGCTGATTGGTCTCTGCCTATGCTTTACCTGAAAGTCGCCTCTGTTTCCATGAATATTGAAATCACCAAAGTGTGACACAGGCATACTGTTGGACGGAGTGGCAATGAACATGGGCTAAAATCATCCAAGAGCAAAGACCAAAGACCCAGGGATCTAAAGACATCAAGCTACAGTAAGAAGTGAGTGCTATTGTCTGATGCTATGAGCTTTAATGCTGGAGATTTTCATAGAGGAGGGAGGAACAAAGATCTGGAACTGGAAACAAGGAAGAAGCAAACACACAGTTGGCTTCTGGGCCCAATGGGAAGAGGAGGAGGGGAAGAAAGCAACTGCCACTTGTGAGGGCTACAGAAGAAGCAGGGTCCTCAGGAGAGAGCCAGGTTTCAAGAAGGTGAAGGGAACTTTCAGAAAAGAGATTGAGGTGTGAATAGTAGCTGCCAATCCCATGAGACCCAACCAATATTATGCAATGCCCCTCTACTATTCTGAAATGGAGTTCAGAGACAATATAACCTGTGCATAAACATGCTTTTTACAAGTGAATCTAATGCCTGCATGATATACAAAGGAGGAATAAAAGTAGGGTATCTTTTAATCAAATAACATGTATTTCAATATGTAAGAGCTTGGGTATGCCCGCAATCAGGTTAAGATAAAGTAATACGCTTGCAGTCGTATACCGAATCACCATGGATGATGGACACCCACAGATGCAAACGGACAGTATTGTATTGATTCACAACTCAAACACCTTGAACTGCTTTGCCATTGGTACTGTGATTTTTTTCCCAAAATGATAAAGAGCCCCTGATAAAGTTTCAAATATAATAAAGTACAGTCTTCTCTTAATCGACATCATCATTGCAATTGTGGAAAATGCAGCATCCCTGATCCCTATCCATCCAGTGCCAGTAGGGCTTTGCAACCACTCTAACAAATTAAAAGATTCCCATGAATTTCCAGAACTGTCCCTAAGAATCAGCACCCTTCCTGCTGACTTTCCCCATACAGGGGATTTTTTGAATGGCCATTATGCGGGGCAAGGGGCACAACGTTTGACCTTGAGAAGGGGTTAGCTTTTGGGGTTAGCTGGGGAGGAACACCACAGAGTTGCGTGTCGGTGGTGTATGGTCTCTGTCCGGGAGGGGCTGGCAATCTGGTGAGCAGGTGAGACTTAGAGGAGTCTAAGAGCATCAAAAATAATAGTTATATAAAGGTAAGGTTTTGTTTTACTTTTAACAGTACAAGGAAAGACAGGAAGACTCACAATAGAAACACTTTTAAGAAAAAAATCAATCTGGTGGATTTTAGAAGCATTTTCTTGTCAATTCAGTTTTTAAAACATGTGACAGAGGCTTTTCTGTATGGAAAGAGTTACTTGCAGTGGCTTGGTTTTCATGGAGAGTCCATTTAATAAAGTTGTAAAGTTAAAACACAGCTTTTCTTAAGCCTTTAAGCTCAATTTCATTTGCCCCTTAATTAACATTCAGTTAAGTTTAACCGATAATATTTCTTTAAACAATTATCCCATTTAACTATCATGGTTAATTAAATCCCCTTAAATGTTTTAAATTATAATCCTAAATTTAATATACTTGATTCTTTCAAGCAAGATGCTCAACAAGGCTGATTCACTGATAAGACAAAGAAAACCTCTGTAGCATGAAAATTCTAGTTATAAAGCTAAGGTATCTAAAAAGACCTCAAAACATTTCAATCTTTTAGACAAATACTGTTCATAAAATTAGCCAAATCTTCATGCATTTTAAAAGTAACATATCCAGGGCTTAAAGAAGTGCAAAGTGGGGGTGTCTGGTTGGCTCAGTGGGTTAAAGCCTCCGCTTTCAGCTCAGGTCATGATCCCAGGGTCCTGGGATGGAGCCCAGCATCGGGCTCTGTGCTCAGCAGGGAGCCTGCTTCCTCCTCTCTCTCTGCCTGCTTCTCTGCCTACTTGTGATCTCTGTCTGTCAAATAAATAAATAAAATCTTAAAAAAAAAATAAAAGTAACATATCCAATTAAAATAATACAATTAACATGTCAAATCTTCTTAAATGGTTCAAACACCATAAATAACTATTATATACAATTTTTCATGATGGTTATAAAGCTTATTCCTAGGGCATCTGGGTGGCTCAGTTGGTTAAGCAACTGCCTTGGGCTTGAGTCATGATCTCAGGGTCCTGAGATTGAGCCCCAGGTCGGGTTCCCTGCTCAGGGGGGTATTTGCTTCTCCCTCTGCCTCTGCTCCTCCCCCTGCCTGTATGTGCTCTCTCTTGCTCTCTCTCTCTCAAATAAATAAAATCTTAAACAAACAAACAAACAAACAAACAAACCCTTATTCCTAAACCTCACATGAAATTATTAATCCCATGGGCTTAATTTACTTTATTGTCTCTGTACTTGGTCATAAAGTTCCCTGAGTAGCAGTCACTGCCCCAGCTGCATGGAGCAGATGCACCATCTCAGGCCAAGTGGGAGCCTTGGCTAGAGTATGGTTAAGGATTTAGGTTTCAAAGTCAGAGGCTCTGGTCTGCAAGTTGGGTGGTACTCCTGGGCTGATGCTACTGAAGACTCAGGTTCACCTCCCCTACCTTGTCTTTAGGTCATGGAAATTTATGCATTTATTTATTTACCTATTTATTATTTTTTTTAAAGATTTTATTTATTTATTTGACAAAGAGAGACACAGCGAGAGAGGGAACACAAGCAGGGGGAGTGGGAGAGGGAGAAGGAGGCTTCCTGCTGAGCAGGGAGCCTGATGCAGGGCTGGATCCCAGGACCCTGGGATCATGACCTAAGCCGAAGGCAGACACTTAACGACTGAGCCACCTAAGTGCCCCTAGGTCACAGAAATTTAAATCCCCAAATTTTCTTATGATTTGGATCATGAGTTACAAGAAGTTATTCCATGTAGTCCAATTTTACAATCTTTCCTGTAACTTCTTTCCTGCCTCTTTACTGGCTGGTAGGACTCCATGCTCTTCACGTATTTTATTTCTTACTTGTCTCGCTGATCTAATTTTTATATTCATTTACGAAGCGCAGCTCCTGAATTGTTTAAATTAATTCACCTAAAATCTGTTGAGCCCCTCCTATGGTCCAGATACTATTCAAGACCCTGGAAATACAAGATGAAATAAAACAGAAAAACAAACAACCCTACCCTCATGGAACTTCCTTTCTAGTGAGACCATGACCTTCTCACCATCTTGAGCTACCACTCTGAGCTGGAATTATGTCACTGAAAACCCTGACTGGCTCAGGGTCCAGAACATAACAATAAAACGGGAGCAGTGAATATTTCTGAGGGCTTACTGTGAACCCAGCATAATTCTAAAGGCTTTCCTTGTGTCTTTCATGTAATCCTTGCAACAGCCCAATGTTGGGAGGTGGTCATTTTACAGATAAAGGAGCAGCCACACCATTGTTCAGTCATTTGCCTATGTCCCATAACTTGTAACTAACAGGGCCTGGGTTCTAAACCAATCCATATTCTGGCTCATATATTTTTTTTTTTTTTTTGACAGACAGAAATCACAGGTAGGCAGAGAGGCAGGCAGAGAGAGAGGAAGGGAAGTAGGCTCCCTGCTGAGCAGAGATTCCCGATTAGATTCGGGGCTTGATCCCAGGACCCTGGGATCACAACCTGAGCCGAAGGCAGAGGCTTTAACCCACTGAGTCACCCAGGTGCCCCTTCTGGCTCATATTTAATGGCTATACCACACTGCCTCCTAGAGTAGTGTGAAATAAATGTTTGAAGCAAAGAAGTCCATGGGAAATTCTTGTGGGCCTAATCAGCTGGTTATCTTGGTGTGTGTTGACAAACCAAAGGTCTATCTCTCCTCCCCACCCTACCTTGTCTGTCTGTCTTCTGCTCTGCCTAACCGGTGTATCTGTTGATGCTTTATTTATATATTTTTAGTTTAATCCAACTGTATACCACGTGTCCGGAGCCAGATTCTACCAGGAAACTTGCCCTACCTTTGCAAGCAGGAAAATGGGATTAGATTAAACCAAAAGGGAGAAGCTGTGTGGGGTCTTTGGTTTATCTCCACCTACCCCTACCATGGCTATCCCCACCATGTATAGACCAGAGGCAACAGATGTCCTACTGGGAAGGTGCAGAGCCTGAATCTTGGATGTCAGCCATCATTTACAAAAATAGACAGATTCAGCCTTACTTGGATAGGTGGCAATTTCACAAGGAGTCTTCAGTAGTGACCAGGAACTTCTCCCTCCTCAGGCTGCTTTCAGAGCAGTGGGCACCAGCCCAGGAGAGACAGAACAGATGTCCCCAGTGCAGACACCTTTTTAGGACTCTGTGGTATTGCTTAAAAGGGAGTGTGAATATTCATGAGGCTCTTTAAAAAAAAAAAATCCTTTGTTTTTGATCATCATTAAACAAAAGCCACTGTAATAGTCAGTGATCTTTTCATGTTTTCGTAGTATTGCCTTAAAGCAAAACTATAAATCTGTGTTTCCCATCCAATAGCTAAGTCTCAATAATAATAAAATGATCCTGATAAGGAGATAAGGACAAGTAAGATGATAAGAGGTCAAGCCATTGTGATTTGAACATTGAAAAATACTATGGAGGCTCTTTATGCTCACATTCTGGCAATTGAGAACAGAGCAGTCCTTGACTGCTTGTCACCCACCACTGGATTCAGATGTTTGCGAAAGAAAAATCCCAAAATATCAGTGGTTCAGACAACAGAGATCCTTGGAATAGTGGCCTTCAACAAGTCACTTCTCGGCTTATGCCTTTGGGTGACTTGCATGGACTAGTATATGGACTTCATATACTAGCGCATGAAAAGCACTAGTATATCGGCATTTGCCTTCCCTTTTTTTGGACCCCGAGACTGCCACGTGAAGCAACTTAGGCTAACCTATCATAGATAAGACCAGATGGAACACAGATGAGCCATTCCCACTGGGGCCCCCTGGACCAATCAGACACATGAAGCCAATGTTGGACCAACAAGCTCTGGCTAATCCTCCAGCCACACAGCTGTCCTGTCAAATCAGGAGCTAAATAAGGCAATTGTTCTAAGCCACTAAGTTTAAAGTAGTCTGTGAGGCAGCCAAAGTTAACAAATGCATATAATGTAGAAACTTCTTTTTTCCTCTCTTATAAATGACAAATATGGATCCCAGGGATGGTACAGTTTTCCACTTTGTCATGGACTTATGCTGTCTTGTCATTCCCCCACCTGCAGTCAATGGCTTATACTTCATGACCCAGAATGGTTGCCAAGAGCTCCAGCTGGTGCAGTTCCATTTCTAACCAGCAGGAAGCAGGGTAGGGGGAGTGATGGAAGAAAAATAGGTTCTTTCCGTTTCACATATCACTTATGCTTACATCTCATTGACCAGAACTTAGTCACGTGACTATCGTCTTGGCATGGTTTTCTAACAAGAGAGGTTAGGAAATGTCACCTTATTTCTAGGAGCCATCAGCCCAGCTAAAAATCTGAATTGTTCATTTTGGTTTGGTTTGGTTCTTAAGAAGAAGGGAAACAGAATCTGCGGGGAAATGAGCAGCTGCTGCCTCACTTCTCTCTGCTGTGAACTCCTGCAGCCCAGGCTTGCACTCGCTTTTCAAACCACAGCACCCTACGGCTATTCAATAATGTCTGTGGAATGTTCCAGAGGGAATGGAGAGTTTATTCCTCAGATCCCTGAAGGGGCACTCACCGCTTTAGGAACTGCACCCCATCTCCAGCAGATAGCTGACATCATCCTATGATGAGTGACTTTCCTAGATCTTATCAGAGAGATCTCAGAAGGTACTTAGAAGACCATAAGCCTTAAAGTCAGAAATCTTGTCTCTGTCACTTATTTCCTGGGTGACACTGGGCAAACGGCCTACCCTTATATATCCTTGTCTTTAAAGTGAGAAGAAAAATTTCAGCCTTCATGGGGAGTTCATTCTTCACAGGCACAGAATATTTGTTTGGGGTGATAAAAAGTTTGGGAAGTAGTTCGTGGTGATGATTGCACAACATGGTGAATGGAATTCCTGACACTGAAATGCACCCTTGAGAACTCCACCTCACAAGCATGCCATATTTCTTCTGGGTGTGCCTCGTGTGAGTTTATGGAAGAACATGACAGGGGAAAATTTAGAAAGGCAAAAGGAAAAAACAATCCTAAAAGGGTGGTCTGGGGTGGGGTGAGGGGATGAATGGCAGGGGTTGGAGGACAGTAATTACATTTTCCAGGAATGTTTGAGTCTTGTAATCAGAACCTTCTGCAGTCTCTTGGCAACATGCAGACCGTACAGAGAAATGCCTGACGTGCAGAATTCGTGATGCAGTTTTCTCTGGCGGCCTTCTGTGCAGAACTGATAGTGCTTATGTTTGCAAACTCCCAAAGACTTTATCATAAAGCTAGGTGAGGCGGAGTTCACTCCATCTGGTCCAGACTGGTCATTCAGCTTTAATTCAATCAACATTTAACGAGCGCCTATGTGCACTCATTAGGCTATTAATAAATATTCTGGTTCTTGCCTCAGGACATAAGGTCAAATTTCATTTCCCTACTGCCTTAGATTTGACAAATGAAAGAGCAGAAGTAATGTGTGTCGTGCTGGGTGAAAGCATCCTCCTTCCGTTTTCCTGCCTCAGTGAGTACAGAAGCACACAATAAGAGGGAGCCTCTGTTACCCGTGTCTAGCAGTGGCTACAAAGGGCCATACTTGCCACCCTGCACAAAACCCACTGTACAACAGAGGAAAAAGCTTTTGTGTGTTATGTCACAGAGACTTTGGCATTGTTTCTTACTGCAGCATTACTTAGCCTAACCTGACTATGCGTCTTGCCGTGGGCTCAGTGAGTATTTTAACATAGAGACTAGATTCCAGAACGAGGGAGCCTGAGTGTCCATTTGGGTGAGCTACTTTCTCATTGTGTGACCTTGGACCAATCAGTGAACTTCTCTGTGCCTATATCCCACACTTAGAAGGGTGGGGTGGGGGGAGAAATAATGGAAACCACCTCATAGGGATTGAATAAGGATGAAACTAGGTGAGCTCCATAGCCCAGCACAGAGTAAGTTTTCAAAAAATGGGTGATGATGATCTTACTTAATTTTCACAACAACTCTATGGAAGATTTGTTGATTGCCGAGCCATTGGTACTATTACTGCAGCATAATTAGACCCTAGGCATGCAAGTAATGAGACATGCTTTTGGGATTAGAATCCAGCACTGGACCCATCAGCCCATCTTTCAGGCAAACTTTTGTGTGCCCAGAAGCTGTCCAGCTCAGTGTGCAGCCATTTCTCGTCTGTCTTCAGCCGCTCTCTAGAGGGTTCATTCACTTACTCAGCTTCACCAGTGACCACATCCATGCAAAAGATCCTCCTGGGGCAGACCCTCAGAGTGACAGCTACCAGTCCTAGTCCCTCAGTCAGAGGCTGTCCTGCTCTTCTGCCTAAAAGGCTGCCCAGGAATCAGACCCTTAGATATGGAATCCATGAGATTTCCTTCTGCACCAGACTCACCTCTTAGTCTGCCAAAACCAAATGATTTATTTAAACAATTTTTAAAAAGAAATAGTTGGTGCACAAGGTAAAAATACTCCAAAGATGCAAAAGGGTATAGAGAGGTGTCTCTTCCACCCTGCTCCCCAAAGGCAACCAGGGTGGGTTTTTTAATCAGTTCCTTGTTTCTCTCTCTGGCTATACCATTGCGGGGAATGCACTTTGGGGGCTCTATCTCCAGCCTGGTAGCCACACCCACGGCTTTCTCTCCCCAGCAACGCCCTCCTCCTGGTCTCCTAATCCTGCACATCCTGCGTGTCTATTCAAGCCACCTTCTCTAGGAAGAAGTTTTTAGCAACTCCAGCTGTTACTCATCTCTCTTCTTCCTGACAATAGCCCCGTATCTGGACATTTTGTCATATCCATTTGGTCAGGTGGTGGCTTCTAATGCTTGGTGGAGGCCATCCTTACTTCCCCAAGCAGCCTGAAAGTCGATTATCCATCCCTATAGCTTTCATTACCACCTACACCCTGATGACTCCCAAATCCACTCTCCTAAGTTTCAGACATATTTCCAGTTGAAGCAAGCATCTTCCAAATTGTCCTATGGGAACGTGCTAAACTGAATTCTTGCTTCTTGCCCTTAACTTACCCTACATCTTAAATTTCCTCTCTCAGTGAATGGCAACAATAGCTGTTTAGTCATCTGAACTTGAAACTTCCCACCAGCCCCACAGCCACTATCCCGTATGCCCCTAAATTTCCAGCAAGGGGACCACTTGCCATTCTCCAGACAGAGGCTTCACTTTTGTGCCTTTGTTCCTTCTCTTCCCTTGACTTTCCTCTCTCCTGTTCTACGCTGTCCAGCCCTAGCCGACTCCATGGTCCAGCACAACTACCACATTCTTCGTGAAACCTTTCCCTCCCCCTCATATTTGTGTTCTTGCCGCATATGCGTCACATCGACGTTTATATCTGCCTGAGAGTGAGGAGACACCATCCATTCATTTCGCGTTCCCAGTGCCAAACTTGGTGCCTGGTTGCTAAGGAGACAGAGAGTCAACCTCATACATGAACAAATGAGAGAATGCATGAATTCGATATTCTATAACTTCTAAATCTATAAACAAGGTATAATTTTTAAAGGACCATGATGCTGTAAAATTCTATTATTTGGAGCTCTTCAGTGTCTCTAACAGCCCCTCTCTTTCCCTCCTCCCTTCCATCTTTCCTTTCTTCCTCCACCTTTCATTTAAATAGCTACTGAGAGTTCCCTGTGTGCCAGGTCCCAGGCTGGACACTGGGGAGACTAAGTATAATAAGGAATCTTGTCTGCTTTCAAATAGCTCACACCTCGGTATCACAAACCCAGATTTCAAGATAATTTACAAAACTGTAGTAACCAAAACAGTATGGTACTAGCCCAAAAATAGACACACAGACCAAGAGAACAGAATGGAGAGCCCAGAAACCCAAGCTTATATGGTTAATTAATCTATGACAAAGGAGGCAAGAATATACAATAAGGAACACAGACAGTCTCTTCGACAAATGGTGCCAGGAAAACTGGACAGCTGCAGGCAAAAGAATGAAAGCGGACCACTTTCTTGTACCATGCACAAAAATAAACTCACAATAGATTAAAGACCTAAACATGACACTTGAAACCATAAAACTCCTAGGGAAAAAAAATACAGGCAGTAATTTCTTTGACATTGGCTTTAGTAACATTTTTCTATTTCTTTGACATTGGCTTTAGTAACATCTCCTCAGGTAATGGAAACAAAAGCAAAAATAACCCAATGGGACTACATCAAAATAAAAAGCTTTTGCACCGTGAAGGAAACCATCAACAAAACAAAATATATCATATATATATATATATCATATATATCGATATATATGTGATATATATATATATATTTATATTTTATATAAATAGATGTATTTTATATATATGATACTTATCCCTTATCAGCTATATCATTTGCAAATATCTTCTCCCATTCAGTAGGTTGTCTTCATATATATATATATATATATATATATATATATATATAAATATAACAAATACAACTCAACACCAAAAAACCCCAAATAATCCAATTAAAAAAAAAGAGGTCCTGAATATACATTTTTCCAAAGAAGACATATAGATGACCAACAGATACACGAAAAGATGTTCGACATCACTCATCATCAGCAAAATGCAAATCAAACCACAGTGAGATGTCACCTTACATCTGGCAAAATGGCTAGAATCAAAAAGACAAGAAATAACAAATGTTGGTGAGGATATGGAGAAAAAGGAACACTTGTGTCCTGTTGGTGGGAAAATTGGTGGAGCTGCTGTGGAAATAGTATGGAGGTTCCTCAGAAACATAAAAATAGAGTTAGCCTATGATCCCATAACTCCACTATTGGGTATTTACCCAAAGAAAATGAAACACCAATTCAAAAATATATGTGTACTCCAATGTTTACTGCAGCATTATTTATAATGGCCGAGATATGGAAGCAACCTAAGCGTCCACTGATAGATGACTGGATGAAGGAGATGTGGTATATATACAATGGAATATTTCTCAGACATAAAAAAGATTTGCAACAACAAGTGAGGATATTATGCTAAATGAAAGAAGTCAGAGAAAGACAAATACCATATGATTTTACTCATATGTAGACTCTAAAAAACAAAACAAATGAGTAAGCAAAGAACAGAAAAGAACAAACAGACTCATAGGTACAGAGAACAAAATGATGGTTGCCAGAGGGGAGGAGGTTGGAGGAGGGGGGCCAAAATAGGTGAAGGGGAGTGGGAGATACAGGCTTCAGTTAGGGAATGAGTAAGCCACAGGCTGAAAGGTATAACATAGGGAATATAGTCAATGGTATTGTAATAGCACTGTATGGTAACAGATGGTAGCTACCCTTGTGGTGAGCCCAACAGAATGCATAGAGTTGTCAAATCACTATGCTGTACCCTTGAAACTAACGTAACACTGTGTGTCAACTACGGTTCAATAAAAATAATAATAATTTTTTTAAAATTTTAAAGGAACTCACAGCTTAATGGTAGGGGGAAGGGTAGGAATGTGTAATTCAGATGTCAGACACTCACTTCCCCTTTCAGAGGACAGCTTTCTTTAACTTACAGGCCCACAGGTCTGGTCCCATTGTATCTCTCTGGGTTGTCCACTATGGCTAGTATCACGTATATTTCCCAGGTATTCCCATTTCCTCTGTGGGCTCCCCCTCTTTATTGCTGGTCACTATTTGAAACTCATAGTAACTTGATAGAATGAGACCTTCCCCACTGGCACCAGAAGATTGAGAGGCACAGTCTCCCTTCCCTGACCACCAGGCCTTTTAGGTCTTCCTGAGGCTACCCTTCCACGCTATGCAGGTATACTTGACTTCCACCAGAGGAAGACTGGAAACATTTAGACTTGGGCACCCTTAGACTTGCACCCTTCACAGAGTAGATCTCCTGGTGAGCACTTCCTGCTTCTAACCAGGTTCTGTTTGTATCTTCTCTCCTAAGTACTAACCATCTGACTCAGCATCCACTTTTTTCTTCTTCTTTTTTTTTTTTTTAAAGATTTTATTTATTTATTTGATAGAAGAGAGAGAGAGAGAGAATTAGTAGGGGAGAGGGCCAGAGGAAGAGGGAGAAGCAGACTCCTTGTTGAGTGGGGTGTGGACATGGGGCTCGATCCCAGGACCCTGGGATCATGACCTGAGCCGAAGGCAGATGCTTAATTGACTGAGCCACCCAGGTCCCCAACATACACTTTTCTAAAAAGAGCTATCTTCCCACCTTCAAGGAAGGATATCAATCACTGAGCTCATTCATTCCCCCTCAAGTAATACCTAATCTGAGTTATTTGCTTCTAGGTAAGGCCACAAGGCTCCAACCAATGGTCACCAAGACGTAAGAACCATCTGGGGGAAGGGGTTTCCAGGTCCCATGGTTAAAGATGAGGGAGGGGGGTGTCTGGGTGGCTCAGTTGGTTGAGCGTCTGACTTCACCTCAGGTCATGGCCCCAGGGTCCCGAGGTCATGGTCCCAGGGTCTGGAGGTCCTGGGATCAAGTCCCACATTGGTCTCCCTGCTCAGTGGGGAGCCTGCTTCTTCCTCTCCCCACCCCCTGCTCCTGCTCTCCCTTGCCATCTCCCTCTCTCAAATAAATAAATAAAATCTTAAAAAAAAAAAAAAAAAAAAAAAGACGAGTGAGGATCCTACAGGTTAGACTTCCTTTTCCACATTTTACCAGCATGAGTTTTAGTCCTCCTCAGCCATTTCATTAGTGGTCTGGCTAAAGTAAGGAAATACGTGTTTTCTGATGACAGATAATATTTTTTGGACACAGTATAACCATTGTAAAGCCTTATTACAGGACAGAATTCTGGAACTGCCAGAATGTCTTCCCTACCTCTGGAGTCAATGAGCCCCATTACTGTGCAGAGCACAATTCAGTTCCTTTTCTGCACTGGGGGACAGTCTGTTTAATAAAAGAACAATGATACCTCCTAGGGGCTGTTCCCAATGTTACTCCAGGCAAAACATGTTTCTGTGTGTTCACTGTTGCAGCACAAGCATCATGTGCACTAAAGAACATGTAGTCGGTGCTCACTTATTGACTGTTCTCAATCTACGTCAACCTCAAATGGTATCACCAGTTACCCAGTAGCTTAGGACAAAAATCTTGGACTCAGCCCCCTGCCCGCCCCTATACTCCACATCCAATTCTAGGGTCAATCTTGTTTCTCTATCTTCAGAACACATTCTAAGTTTGACCATTTCAATGAACTGCCAGCTTTACCCTGTGATAATTTCTCTTTATTTCCCTTACTACCTACCATGATACTGTACATCTATAGGTGATCCTCATTATTTGTGGATTCTGTTTGTGTGAATCCAATTACTTGTTAAAATTCATTTGTGATCCTAAAATCGATTCTTCTGGTGTTCTCATGGTCTTTCATGGACACCCAAAGAGAGAAAAAATTTGAGTCACCCGATGAGTGCGTTCCCAGCTGAGGTCAAGCAAGGCAACCCTCTGCCTTCTTGTTTCAGCTCTTATCCCAGAAGTGAGTCTTTTTTACGGTCTATTTAGTGCCATGTTTTCACATGTTTGTGCCTTTTTTTTTCTTTTTTTGATGTTTTACTGGTTAAAATGGCCCCTGAGCATAGTGCTAAAATGCCGCGGAGTGCTCTGAAGTAAGTAAGCTGTTGTGGGCCTGATGGAGAAAATACACGGGCTGGATAAGCTTCATTCAGGCCTGTAGTTGCCACTTTCCTAATGTGCACAGAAGAACGAGGCACAAACAAGTCAGCTGTAAAGGAAGAACTGTCACACCAAACAACTCCTCAATCCTGTATTTATTAGATACAAGACAACAAAGGAGAAGGAAAGGTTATACATTTGCCATATGTCTAGTAGGTAAACGAGAAGGAATGTGAGTCATATGTTGGTCACAAGTTTTAGAGGTAAACAAAGTAAACAAGAGAAGGAGTGGGGTGTGTCTGGTCCAGCAGCCCAGGATTCCTAGTTGTGCAAAAGCACTTAAATGGATTACCTTTGTAGGAAGCTTTCTCTGAGATAGTGGAGACAAAAAGTGAAGCAGGGCTGTCTTCCACCCTGAGCCTCCTGGGCGTTCCCAGCCGTTTGGCTTCAAGGACGTGTCTCATCCTCTCCACCACAGGCCTGCTGCTAGTACATGTTTTTCCTCAAGGTCATCTTTAAGCATGCTTGCGTGACCAGTACAACTCCTCATTAGTTATAGTTTAAGCAGTGTATTATTCTGAGGGACTGTTACATGAAGTTATAGTTACAGGTAGTTATAGTTACCTTGCTATGAGGGCAATGTTAGCAAATTAACAATATATATTACATGAGGGGTCTTTAAACAGAAAAACACACATAAAAGAAGGTTATATATTGATCAGTTGATGAAAATGTGACCAGAGACTCAAAGAACGTAACCCTATATTTCCTGTATGAGCCTGGTTCACGGTGACTTTGTACAATGTAACTGCTGCAAATAAGGAGAATCAACGATATTGATTTTTTTTTTTTTAAGATTTATATATTTTAGGGAGAGCGTACAAGAGAGCAGAGTGGGGAAAGGAACAAGCAGATTCAGTGCTAAGCGCGAGGCTCCATTCTGCAACCCTGAGCAGATGACTTGAACCAAAACCAAGAGTCAGAAGCTCAACGGACTACAACACCTGGGCACCCCATATTAATTTATTTGTTATCTGACTCACAGCCAGACTGAAAACTCAGTGAGGGCAGAAACTTTGCTTTTCCTGGAATGATGCCTGGTACATAGAAAGTATTTAATAAATACTGATTGAATCAATGAATGAGTTAGGAGACATTTTGTCTGGACCTCAGGTGATGGAAAAAATTGCTGAAATTAAGCAGTTCCTGAACGAACATAAGTGACAAATGACAATAGTATTAGCCAGATCTATGGTGATCACAGCAGAAACCACGGGTATTTTCAAATCACAGTACAGTTGTAGAAAACTTGAAGTACAGTTTTACACTCATCAATACTTTGAATTATAGTACATATTTTGCTCACTACCAGATATTATTTTAATGTGTTAATAAAGGGACATTCCTGTACCACACATTTAATAATTGTATGGAGCATAATTGATTTCTTTTATAATCTTGTAGATTTATTTTCTGCATCTAAGACATTAAATATTAAGACATTCTGAGAAGAGATCCATAGGCCTCACTAGACTATTAATGAGATCCATGGCACAAAGAAGTTTAAGAACCTCAGACTAACTTCAGGTCAAGTCCACATTCAAGTCAGGCTGTAAGGATCATGATGCCCCTTCCAGAGAACTGGGATCTACCCCCCAAATCTGCCTGCATCGCCACAGACCAGGCCCCTCTACAAAGACACTCCTCTGTGCATCCCCTCAGACATTTGGAAGAACATTGGCAAAAAGTTTCCAAAGGATTCCATAAAGCATGTCCATGTGTAGTTTCTCACAGAGCCTGGAGGGCATCCCTCTTCCAAGGATGGTCTGAAAACTGTTATTGATCAAAGACAAGAAAAGAACAGAAATTGAGAGTAAGAGTTTAGAAAACTTTTTTTTTTTTTAAAGATTTTATTTATTTATTTGACAGAGAGAGAGATTACAGGTAGGTAGAGAGGCTGGCAGAGAGAGAGAGAGAGAGAGAGAGAAGCAGGCTCCCCGCCGAGCAGAGAGCCCGATGTGGGACTCGATCCCAGGACCCCGAGATCATGACCTGAGCCGAAGGCAGCGGCTTAACTCACTGAGCCACCCAAGCACCCCTTCACACATTGTTTTAGAGATCGAATCTTCATTATGTTTCTGCATGGCTATCCTCAGTTGACGTTAGGGGAGAGGGTAGATGGAATAAGGCACACACACACACCCAAAGCTTTGAATATAGAAAGTGGAACCATGATTCAAGGAATATACAGGTGGTCTCTAGAAACTAGACAAAGGAACAGATTCTCCCCTGTCTTTATTTTTTTTTTTTTAAACTTTTTTTTTTTTTAAAGATTTTATTTATTTATTTGACAGAGAGAGAGATTACAGGTAGGTAGAGAGGCTGGCAGAGAGAGAGAGAGAGAGAGAGAGAAGCAGGCTCCCCGCCGAGCAGAGAGCCCGATGTGGGACTCGATCCCAGGACCCCGAGATCATGACCTGAGCCGAAGGCAGC